>NC_081186.1:108822490-108996534 GCF_029867415.1 Vicia villosa | reverse complement strand
TTTGGATATCTTGATGTTATAGTAAATCATTATAGATTAAGCTCAAACTTTATAGGTATGATCTATATGATATTACGTTTCAATCCAACGGTTTGAATTTAAAAAATATTAATTTGAGATGTAGTTATTGAACGAGTGTAACTCGTGGTGTAACTCTTCGGGTGTAATTTGATCCCTCCTCATATATATATATATATATATATATATATATATATATATATATATATATATATATATATATATATATATATATATATATATATATATATATATATATATATATATATATATAGTTTTGAAAAAGTCATGTGAATCATGCATTGTGAGGTTTCAATTTGGATGGCATAAAATGGGAATAAAGTCTTGTAACATCAGGTGGTCGGCGTTCTGCCCTGCCCTCTTCTGCACACATCAGGCAGAGTCACACTTTCCTTACCTAATCTTTACATACCTTCTCTTTATGCTTCAATATCATCCACACACATACCTAACCAAATCAATGTTGGAGAGTTCACATAAACAATTATTCCTAACTTTCACCCACCACCATTCTTTTATTTTTATATTTTATATAGATATTTTATTTTACCCTTTTCATGAATAAAGCCACTATACACAACACACCCCCTTCTATGTTTATTTCATTATACCACTATATTTTTTTTGTCACGTGCTACAATTAACAAGCTTTATACAATTCTATTATTATCCTCTCAAATTATTCGGATATAGAGATCGTAAATTATAGCTATATTGACGTGGATGAGTTTTGCAGTTTTAGTATATGATTGTTTGCATATGGGAAATGCTTGCTATAAAGGTCTTACTATAGACGACTTTCCATTTTCATGTCATGTTCCAATTTAACATACCATTAGTTAGTAGGGAATATGATTGAGACTTTAGGTCGAATTCATTCAAAGGATGGTAAGATGTGCAAGTCTTACATCTACCTCCCTCCACCTCTTATGTGTCCCTCACATAATTAAAAAAAAAAAAAAAAAAACTGCTCGAATGCTACTAGTGTATATTAGAACGTGTTTATGAGTGTTTGAATTCTATTTGTCACTACTTTTTTCTCTTTCTTTTAACTTCTATATTCTTATTTCATTGTGACAATAATATATGTCACCCTTTTATTTAAAACTATTATGGTTTCTACATTCGAAGTTGATCGTTTTGTTCAAACCTTGGCTTTAATAATACAATTATAAAATTGATTAACTACGAGTCTTGTAGAAGGATGCAAGTAGAAGGATATGACTGATCTAATTTATTTTTTAGTTATTTTTTATTGTAAAATTTTAATTTATAATAATGATAATGTTTTGAAAATGACAATTACAACAGTTTTGAATTTTTATTTTTATTTTATATTTTAAAAAATATGCATCACTCATATATAGAATATTAATCTTATATTTTTGTTTGTAAAATATAATATTATGATCTAAAACCAAGATCTCACATTGTTCTAAGAATTAAAAAAATATATTCTAAAATTCAGATCTCATAGTGTTTCAAAAATTTAAAAAATGTTCTAAAACACCCATATGTCACCCAGATGTCACATTGTTCCAAGAATTAAAAAAAATATTGTAAAACCCAGATGTCACAATATTCCAAGAATAAAAATGAGATGAGATATTACAATGAAACTATGAAAGTAAGTAGACCAACTTTTCATGAGATGGACATTAAAATAAAACTATGAAATTACGTTATAAAGTGAAATTACGTTATAAACGTGGAATTATGTTATAAATTGACCATTTATGATAATAATTCATTAATTACCATGATATTAATTTTCAATTTTCAATTTATTTTTAATATCAATTAATTACATTAATTATGGTAATTAAATTTTAATACCATTTTTAATATCAATTTTCAAATTATTAATAATACCAATTTACTTTATATTTTCAGTTTTTCAATTTATGATAATTAAATTTTTCATGGTCCATTTATGATAATTAATACCTTTATTCTAAAATAAATAATTTTTTTAATTTTAAATGCAACATTAATTTTTATTTTCAATTTTTTTACAATTATTGCATTATTTTTTAATTTAATATTAATATTTGATATTTATGATAATCATAAAACTATTCATCTTTATCAAACTAAAAATGCAATTGGATTTCAATAAAAAGTATATTTTTATTAAATAGTGTAAATAATTAAAATAATGTAAGAAATTTAAAATATTTATTGATAAAAAAAATGTTACTACTGATTAGTTGGATAAATAAATGACTTTATTATATGGGGAGATCCATGACCAAATTCTTAATATATAAATTGCTTTAATTATAATTTATTTTATAATCATTCATGTCATAAATTTTTATTTCTGATAATAATTAGAATAAAGTAATTTTGTTACTACTTTTATGGATGTTAATTATTATTTGGCAAAGAGAAAATAAATGCAATAAAATTTTAATAAATTTATTTTCTTCTAATATGAAAATTATATAAAATAGAAAAATGAAATTATTAATTCAAATATTTAAATATGAGAATTAATCAACTATTAGAATATTGAATATTAACGGGAACATGAAATTACTGATCAAAATATTAAAAATTAACAGAAACATGAAACTACTGATCACAATATTATAAATATTAACGAGAATCTAAAGTTACTGATTAAAATATTGAATATTAACGAAAACATGAAATTACTGATTAAAATATTGAATATTAACGAAAACATGAAGTTACTGTTCACAATATTGAATATTAACGAAAACATGAAATTACTAATTAAAATAATGAATATTAACGGGAACATGAAATTACTGATCACAATATTGAATATTAACGGGAACCTGAAGTTACTGATCACAATATTTAATATTAACGGGAACATGAAATTACTTATGACAATATTGAATATTAACGGGAACCTGAAGTTACTGAATATAATAGTGAATATTAACGGGAACATGAAATTATTGATCACAATATTGAATATTAACAGGAACATGAAGTTACTGATCACAATATTGAATATTAACGGGAACCTGAAGTTATTGATCAAAATATTAAATATTAACGGGAACATGAAGTTACTAATCAAAATATTGAATATTAACGGAAACATGGAGTTACTGATTAAAATATTTTGAAATTAATGAGAACGAAGTTTATGAATAAAATATTAAATATTAACTGGAACATGTTACTGATCAAAATATTGATTATTAACGGGAAAATGAAGTTATAAAAGGTTGTTTAGACACAATTTAATTTTGGTGCTTTAAATTTTGTTCCTAAATTTTTTTAGACACATGAAGTTACTGATCAAAATATTTTGAAGTTAACGAGAACGAATTTCGTGAACAAAACATTAAATATTAACTAAAACATGAAGTTACTGATCAAAATATTGATTATTAACGGGAACATGAAATTACAAAAGGTTGTTTAGACACAATTCTTTCAATTTTGTTTCTGAATTTTTTTAGGCACAATTTAATGTTAATTATTCTTATTTTTTTCCACAAAAATATTACATACTTTTAATATTTTTTTTAATTAAAAATATACATCTGAAACAAATGCGCGTCCCATATCAGAACCCGTGCGAACGCATGGGTTTGTTACTAGTTCTATTTGTCACTACTTTTTTCTCTTTCTTTTAACTTCTATATTCTTATTTCATTGTGACAATAATATATGTCACCCTTTTATTTAAAACTATTATGGTTTCTACATTCGAAGTTGATCGCTTTGTTCAAATCTTGGCTTTAATAATACAATTATAAAATTGATTAACTACGAGTCTTGTAGAAGGACGCAAGTAGAAGGATATGACTGATCTAATTTATTTTTTTTTCTCCTACATATACAAAAAGTAATATGTACAAATCTCTTGACCAAATATGACGGTAAAATGCACCGTTATTTAATTTGTTATTGAAAATATTTGAATATCAAGAATTATAATATTTAACTATACAAAATTGACATATATTACATCATATGTTTAATACAGATGTAAAGGCAAATAATTAATTATACACATCATTATTACAAAAATATATGTTTGATATGAGACATTCTATTTGCTTGCTTTTCGAGATATTCTTTCTAATACTACTGTTGTGTTTTTTTAGAGCGTGTTAGAAAATTAATTTAAATCGAATGGAATCGAGACTAGAATCGTGTACGGAACACTTTCCTTATAGTATTTCAAGCATTCCCAATTTGTCTTGGAGTTTCTACGCAGGAATACCCAGAATAATTCAGCCTTCTCGAGTTTGCGCAGGACCGGCTAAAACTCGAATGTAGCGAAGAGTGCTCTGGAATTATTCTAGAGGATTTGCATTTTTTGTGTTGTTATTTTCTAAATTCATAATGAATTATTTATAGGCCACATTGGTATTGTTTCACAAGGTAGCGACCCTTGGTGAAACAATGTCTTTTACCAAAAGTCACAATGATTGGCCTATAGCAATACACTTCAAAAGTTGCATTGTTTCATTCTACAACACTTCATGAAGTGTTGCCATTTTTCAAATCCACTTCTCTTGTCATTTTGGAACAACTATTGTAATAATTACAACAGAACGGTTCCCGAATCTTCGTCTCATTCTTTACTATCTTGTTATGTGGCTGGTCTAGTTTGGAAGGAAGTGGTCGGTTGGATTGATTTTGTTGATCATGAAACGGTTAATGTTATGGATAGTTTCTTGAGGTGGAGTTCCTTTTGTAAATCTAAGAGGGTCAAAAAATTAAAAGAAGGTTGTGTTTGCCTTGCAACTATTTGGAGTTTATGGATTCTAAGGAATGTGATTATCTTTAGAGAGGAGAATTGGAACATTTTGGATGTGGTTTGGAATGTCAAAGCGTTGTTATGGAGATTGTCCTTTATAGGAAATATTACACTTACCAATTGTAACTACTATGATTTTTATAAAAACTCTTTGTTTTACCTCTCTTAGGTTTCATTTGGTGTGTAATTTTTTTTCCCGAGTAATTTTCTCGGCGTATTTGTGACCAAATTGTTATCATTAATGAATCTTGCTTATAAAAAAAAACTTGATGTAGTTCTAGACAACACTATTTATTTATAATATTAAATAGATAATTTAATATTATTTTAATGTTACAAAACCTACCAGATCTCCCACATAATAACTTATAAGCAAAATATTAAATAAATAAATAAAACTCGTTTATGATTTAGTGGTGCATTCTTACATTCTATTAACATTAATTAAATAAATAATGTGCAACACAAGCTACAATGTGTATACGTAGTTATATAAATAGAACCTTTATGCTAAGGTGTAGTTATATAAATAGAACCTTTATGCTAAGGTGATAGTCACTTATTCATGTATTCTTAAAACCGTAGCCGCATTAGGATTATGATTTTGTTCTCTCTCTCTCTCTCTCTCTCTCTCTCTCTCTCTCTCTCTCTCTCTCCTATTCATTCACAACTACCATTGCAAGAAAAGAATTTCCTAGACATTGTATTTGTGTGGATTGAGTAGAGACATAAAATCTTTCACGCTCCACTTGTGATCAATGTGTTTTTGAAAATTAATGATTTTTGTACTTCAAAAGATAATTAATAAATCATTGAATCATGAACATTCGTAAGGATTCACTGCAAGTAAACTTTTGTAATTTTAATTGCTGTGCTTACTTTGTTTATTCGTTATCCCTATATTTTTTGTTACTAAGTATTATTGGGTATAAAAGCATATAATATTGAATACACAATGGGGGCACATACTATACTTGCGTAAAATTTTGATATAAAGATAAAATTGCAGTTAACTTGTTCATTATTGCAAAAAAATTAAGTCATATCTAAGGGTGGAAAAATGGGCCCAGCCCGTTGGGCATGCCCGTATTAACCACACTTTTGTGCGGGACGAGCCAAGGTTTTAGGCTCTCACCCTCTAGTGTGATCGTCCCGCCCCGTTTTTTATGCGAGCATGGTCATTAACATAAATTTTGCATTTTTAGGCTTAAAAAGTGTAGTGCCCGCGGGCTTAACCCGCCCACCCTCACTTTTTTGCGGGGCAGGCCAAGGTTTAGGGCTCGCACCCTCAACTATGACCCCCTGCCCCACCATATTTTCTTGCGGGCTTTTGCGGGGCGGCATGCCTGTTTGCCACCGCTAGTCATATCACATGACATTTTGTCAATTAGGTAAAATTAATGTGATGGTAAATACCACTTATTGTTTATAACATTTGTTAATATTATTTTTGAAATCTTGGTATCCAGCCTTGCGACCGACTAATTTAAGAGGATCAATCTCACCGTCCACTAGCAAGAGTCCTATTTAAAGTCAGAGCAAATCTTTCTATAGACTGGCTCAACACAAGATTAACACCTAACAGAATTTCAACCTAAGACCTTGAGAAGAACACACTCTCAAGACACAAGCCTTTACCACTAGCCCAACCCTTAAGTTCTACCAAAGTGATTTAATATTATTGTAAATGTTACAAGAACCTACATTGTCATACACAACAAGATGGATAAAAGAGAGATTTAATAAATCTTCATTCATGATTTAGTGATGCACTCTTAAGGTGCACAAACACAAATTAGTAAAATACGTTACAATGTAAGCTATGATAACATAAATGGTTCTATAAATAAAACCATTATACTAAGGTGATAGTCACCCGTTTACTTATTCTCAAAACCCTAATCTCACTACAATTTTGAGTTCATGTTCTCTAATATAACATTCGATCATAACTCACACCGTAAAATTTTGGTTCTTTCATTCTATATTTTGTTTGTGTGAACAGAGTAGATGTATTGTCATTTGTTTAGTGCTCGTGATTAATCTAGTTTTGACAAACAATAATTTTTTGATGCAAGAGGTAATCGATCAATCTCAAAATCATGAACATTCGTACAAATCCATAAAAAAGGTAATTTAAAACTTTCTTTTTTGCATTTAATCATTTTTTAATTCCCTTCAATCGTCACATCTTTTGATGTGTGATGTTCACATTTTCTAATCAATTATCTGTCTTGATAATCAATTATGGTATTCATTTTGAGATTCCTCATGATTTGAATGCACACAATGCATTCTAATCAAATCAATAATCAGTTATTCTATAGGTCTAATCGATTATGTGGAGTGAAAAATTAAAATTTTCAAATTAAAATTATCCTAATTATTTATTCCTTAGATCTAATCGATAATTCAGGCATTTTTCAACTTCTTTTGCTCTTTTTGGGTATTGGATGATATTAGGCCTTGACAAACTACATGAAATTTTCTTTGCTTTTAGATTACACCCATTTACTGAAGAAATACTTTAAATTAAAATGAAAGTTTTGTAAAAAATAATTTTAAAATGACTAGACATTTAATAAACCATTTTCTAGAGAGTTAATAAGGGTTTTCCTATTGTTCAACCTTTATTAAGTGTACTACCTCAAAATCTCCAGACAACTTGAGAAAACCCCCCCTGATGAGAGAATGACGAACCATATTCAGAGGTCCATTTCTATGGATCACAAGATACAAGATCTATAAAAATATCATTTGGAGCAATATGATCACCACTGATCCCCAGACTCCAAAAGTCCACAAGATCACCATGACCGCTGACAATACTAGAAATAACACATTTTATGACAAAGTTTTCACCTTACCCAACAAATAACCGAGGTATGAACCATGGGTGTGCCATATTTTTTTAATTAAAAATATATGTGCCATGTCTTTTTAATTAAAAAATATATAAATATATTCCCATGATTGCAATGCAAAACTGAGGGATAAAGTAATTATGGGACACACTTCGAATCCTAGTAACTGCAGTTTATATTTTATTTCTATTTATTCTATTCTATTCCTTCGGTTTTCCTAACAATTGAGGGGAAATTTTACTATTTTTCCCCTATAAAAGCATATGTTCATTAAATTTTGCCATAACCTAACACATATGCATCCTCTCAAACTCGTAAACATCATTCTCTTAGATGGATTGTAAGACAGAAAATATTTAAGGTTTCTTAATTAGTTAGGAAATATTTCAAGGTTGTGTGTTATTGTTGTCGTTGTTGTTTACCAAACTTGATCAAATATTTTTATGCTCTTGTGATCCATCACATGAAATGTCGTTGTTTAGGGTTGACATGAAATATTTCATTGTATAACAACATTGAGAAACCTATTCTCGATCATACTTAGAAATATTGTAACCCAAAAAAAATGGTGGGTAGTTAAAATCTTTAAGTGTTATACCTTACAATACTTCATTTTTTTAGGTATGCTATATAAGTAATTTATTCTCTCTGTTGGTCTAAAAATCAAGGGGAAATATCATTATTTTATTTCATAAATAAATATTTTTTGTCCATAAACAAATCTTTGTCGTCCATTTATTGAGTATTAACATTAAAGACACTTTCAACACATTAATCTATAAGAAACATTAGTGATACATGTTAAACCGTTACGACAACCATTTAGAACACGAACGCCATAATATATATCTGAATCACAGACATTCTGAATAACAAACATTGATAATGAAAACATTAGAATTAAAAAAAAATGAAATTTAAAGGAGTAGAAACAGTCTTTGTGATGGATTATAAGAGCAGAAATAGTAATGGTTCAAGGTTTTTATTCTTTATATAATCTCTTGTCTTTATACATGATAAATTATTTTCCTTATCTAACCTTTATTAATTTTGAATATCATAAATAAATGAATGAGAATCCACTGAGAATATATTGCAATATATGCAGATATGCAATAAATTCCAGCATTTGCTCTTCACCCAAATTCACAAGGGTGGCGATGAAGGTGTTTCAATGCCCTAAACATAAATTTAAACAAAAAGAATTTAAAATTATAAAAACTCTCTCTATCTCTCTCTCTCTCTCTCTCTCACACACACACACACACACACACACATCTTTCACATCGAGTTGTTTTAACACCGAGAGAAAAAGTTGCGTGTTTTTCAATAAAATACAAAATTGTTGTTGCTGGGGTTCAAACCCATGAGCAGTACAATTTTTCCTCGGTGAAATTGTAACCGAGGGGAAAATGACAAATTTTATGACATCCTTCGTTACATCACCTATCAAGCTAAGGTGAAAGCTCTTTTTAAACCGAGATAAAAGGATTTTTGTAGTAGTAGTAGTGTGAGCATCGTGATCAATTCCCCGAACAACTAGGTCACACAATAATGTTGAACACCATCATTAGTGTTAGTAGGGAAGACATTTGTTGGAAACCACCATCGATCGCAATGAACAACTATTGAGCACTACCGCCAATGATAGCAACCGATAAATCAAACATCATTGAAGTGACGCCATCAACTTCAACTGGCTTAATTTATAATTCGATCAAACAATATTGTTAGGAACCACCATAATTACCATCCAAAGTTGTGAATGCTTTTCACTACTTTAATAAAATTGCAATAAACACTTTCAAAGCTGCAAAACATTCTTGCAAAATAGAATTAGGTTTTCACCTTTGATACTTAAATATTTTTAGGTCTTGGTGTGTTAGCTACTTTAAGAGGTCTTGAGGTATTCTCTTTAGAATGTCTTAATTTATCAAAGCAAAATGACTCAAGATGGCCAAGCTTATTTGAAAATTTGCATTTAAACACAGGGATATTGAACTTCTTATTATGCAATCTGTAACGCTTATAACCTACACGATTTTTATCGAAACAAGTTTTTTACTAGAAAGGATTAAGTTAAGCTCATCTTTCCCTTCAGTGAATTTCTCTAAAATTTCAAGCAAATTTTCCACCTCATTTTTCAACGAATATATTTTTTTTTTTTGACAAAATTTTCAACGAATAGTTAGAATCACATTTAGCCAATTTTAAGGATTTTCTTCTTATGCTAGCAATTTTGTCATAAAGAAACTTATTGCTATTTTCCAAGAATTAGGCATAATGCTTAAGATCAATAATACTCTTCTCTAACTTCTCATTCTCTTTAACGAGCTTAAAACTAAGCTTAAAAAATTGATTATGAGTTAGAGAAGTCATCTTAGAGACAGATTCCTTTAAATCCTTAAGGCACACATGATCTTCTTTACCAGCTTATTATTTTTTATGAGGTGATTCATATGAGTCTTCTAATGTTTCATCAGACATATTCTTGAAGATATTTGAATATATCTTGATGTTGATCTCACTGATTCATTGCCCATTGCTACCCTTTCTTCACAAAAAGATTCATAAGGGGGATCTTTTCAGATTCTTCCAAAAATTGGTTATTTGTAATATCTTTTAGATTTTCTTTCTATGTCATCTTTACTTTCGAATATTATGCTTGTTAAGGCTTATTTAAATATTCTACTGGATGAAAATTATTTAACAACTTTGTCAGATGATGACTCTTTAGATGATATCTCATGTATTGATATAGTTTGTTCAAATGAAAGAATCGGGGTTCATTCCACTCTCCAATAGATCATATTGATGAAGATTCTTCTAATAAACTCAAGTTTACACCTTCATATTTCAAAAGCTGGATCAAAACTTTGATTTTCTGTATTATCTCCTTCTTTCTAGATTCTTCCCGAAACTCAACAAACACACTAATATATTTGAATTGAGACTTGCATCATATCTCTAATTCCATTTCTTAATATTCAAATAAATTTTAAAAACACAGTTTCTAATAAAGCCTCCAAGGGTTCCAATGGTTAAGTACCATATGTGAAAATAATTTTCACATTCATTTGATAATTCAACTTCATGGGTTCGCTTTTTCATTCTCTGTTGTTTGAAATTTAGCGATACTTCATAAATCATTTCATGAGTCTCCAACACTTCCTTGGAAAACTCTCAAGTTAAAACATTATCAAATTTCTTGGAACTTAAAGCATTTATCAAAAGATGTTCTACTTTAAAACCAAGTTGGACTTTTCTATTGTCCTCTTTGGTCCAATCAAAATTGATTTTATTTACTACCTCATCATTAAAGGAGACGGTAGAGATAAACGGACCATTGATTAATATTTTCCACTTTTAAAAATCATTAGCTTTGACGAAAATTTCAAATCTAGATTTTCAAAAGTCAAACCTATTAGCATCAAGCGGTGAAGGAGTGTGTATCCTTGGAAAGACCTCTATTCAAAACAAAAGTGTTTGTAGTCATATTTTTCCTCCTTAGATGATTAGTCTTTAAAAAAAAGTTAGACTCTGATGCCACTTGTTGGACATAAGACTCCAAACACAAGACAAGGGTGAATTGTATGGGTATGAAAAACCATTTTTAAAATAAAATATTTTGCAAAATTACAATTTAAAAGTCTTTCGCAAAATAAACAGGGTAAAAACACGAAAAATTAGAAAATAGAAATGCAAAAGAAATTAATAACTAGAAAATAAATACTTAAGGAAAAAGAGAAAAATCAGAGATTTATAGATATTCAATCTAATGAAGTGACCTACTTCTCTCTCCAATAATTCCTTCTTGAGAGTTTCCTCTATGATTAGAGATTTTGATATGCTTTGCCCTTAAACCTCCTTATATATATATATATATATATATATATATATATATATATATATATATATTGGAGTTTTACAATGACCAACTTCTGAACCAACAACAAAGTTTTAACAACTGAGACCTCCATAACCAACATAAAGCTTTTAACAACTGGCTAATTTCACAAACCGACTAAGAGTTTAAACTACTAAGAGCTCCTCAACTAAGCAGAGGTTTTACTTGGTTTATCTAAACAACTAAACAAGAGCTTCTAACCTGGTTTAAATCACAACAATTTTTTCTCCCAATAAAAAATTACAATTATGCCCTTATACCAGACTAAAATACCTCACAGATATAAAGCTTACACTCACAAAAGTATTAAGGAAAATGTGAGAAAAATAAAAAGAGAGAGAGAATGTGTGTATGTGTGTAGAAAATGAGAGAAAAGTATCTCAAATACATTTTCTGGTGTGTGATAAATAATAAAGGAGACACTTATTTATAGGAGAAAGTTAACTATTTTCTCAACTATAAAAGTTAACTATAAAAGGAAAAGATCCATGAGATTTTTTTTTCTGATAATCAATTATGTACAAATAATAAATGATTATCATGTCCAAAAATGGAAGGTTTTTAATAAAAAAAATTGCATATTCAACTATTAACCATAATATTTGATTATGAGGCGTTACAAAAGTTGATTACTGATTATTCCTAAGGGATAATCAATCATCGAGTGTAAAAATCCTTCATAATTTTTTGGGTGTTTAGCCAATTAGCTAGGCAAAATAAGATTTTCTAGTTATTTTTATAAAATGAGAGATTCTTTTCAAAGGGTCGAAAGTGTGTGTGTGTGAGGGGGGGGGGTGTGATTTTTCTTAGTAAAGTCGAGAATTAGTCTTATACCTTTATAAATACTTATCACTCGACACAGACTCAATGAGTTTTCACACTTTCTCTACTTCACGTCTCTGAAGCTTCCGATTCCTTGCTACATTATCTTTTATTTTAGAATTCACATGTAACCTTGAACCTTCTTCTCATTAGGCTTGAGATAACTCTTAATGATAAACATCATCATCAAACAAATTTCTTGATCAAAGATCTTTGTTAACTTCGCTGAATGCCGCTTGACATAAGGTGTTATCTTCCACATATAGGCTTTGATAACATGATATCCAAGCATTACAACTTGATCAACACTTGGTAACAATGACAAATATTAGATATTTTGATTACCACACCTTGATCATCTAACTAGATGACATCTTGACCATCAAGCACCACCAATTGATTAACATATCAAGTATAACTTGATCAACATATCAAGAACAACCATTTTATTAACAAATAAAATTATATCATATGAACCAACAAGCCTTTAACAAAAAAACTGATTAAGACTTTTCTTAAGAATGTTGTCAATATCAAAATCAAATAGATCTTCTTCTAACTTATTTCTATGAATAATTTGATTAAGAGTAGATAAGTGTCTATATATTAGGTCTTTTAAGATGAATTTATTTTGAGCAATGGTTTCAGGATGTGATGCGGATGTCTGGGATGAGAGACTTGTGTAGGATTAGTTATGTTACGGTTAACCATGGTATGTTATCTGCGTTTGTAGAGAGACAGAACTCGGAGACTTCACCTTGTCATCTTCCACACAGTGAGATATCTATCATACTAGACGATGTCTCATGTCTATTCCATATTTCGTTCAAGGGGAGAATGTTAGACCACGACAAGATGAACTAAAATAACACATTAGAGATGATGGTAGACTATCTGTGATTTGACACGTTGGATGTCCTAAAGGAGTTAGATTACTTGGAGCGGATCCATGCGTACAACCGTGGGAACGCTTTTTTGGTTTACATGTACTCCAAGTTAGCTGAAGGTTGTATGTGGAAGACCAAATAGATGACAAGCATCATCACACTGTTGACGGTAATATTTCTACATCTTTTAGTGTTTGTGTGTCATTTTCATAACACTTTTGCAACGCCATTACCAATGATTCATATGTATCATTTTCAGCACTTCCAATGAATATCTGGATGGCCATGTGTGTCGACCTAAATTGAGGATTGATATTCCCTGTGCTCTTGCATTCAACCCGCTCAGATGGTATCAGGCAATGGAGCCATACAAAGTGTATCTTAACTGCTTGGTAGCAGAGGATATACACTTCCTAATGCACGTTGATCCATGTAAGACACATCCCTCTGACGATATAACCTTTTACTTTAGATGATTGACTTGCGGTTCACATCTGACGATCCTTATATTGCAGAGCGCTTCTTGCGCAGTTCAGCGACTTGAAGTTTATTCTCAAAGACCCTTCCGAGTCTGCTCTTCCTGCTATGACACGTAGAGATATGGATACCATGCTTGATGAATATCTTTATCATCTATTACTTATGAGGCACGTTGTACCAAAGCTCCTAGCGAATGGAATGTTGTAGACGGCTACAACCAGTGGTATTAAAGGGTGTCACGTTCTTATATGACACTAGTTGCTCCATGAGATCCACCAAGGACAACTCATCAGGAGATAATGGAGGAGGAGTAGGTTAGGTAAGATCATGTTGGTTATGTGTTTCACAGATTTCACAATATCATAGAGGTTGGACAGACAGATATAGACAAATGACTCTTTCTAGATGACTCTAAGGTAATGGCCGTTCTAGAAGCCATGATATGGAAGATACGAGAGACATTGCAGTACAGGAGGTAGTGTAGGAATAGGGGTGACCAAGTCCATCATAAGCAATAGTATATAGTATTTGGATTAGGAACACTGTTTTCGATTTTATTTTTTTTACTTCATTGTGTACTCTAGATTTATGTGTGTGTACGTGTGCGTGTGCGTGTGTGTTTACTTTATATAAAATTGAATATGCTAGTATATCTATAACACATCATCAATCTTATCAGTGCATCTCTAGAACTAAGTCAAAATTTACCGTCTGGTGTAATTTCGGAGATGCATCTCTATATTATGTCTAGTGTGAATATGGAGATGCATCTTTGGAGCAAGTTATGTAAAAAAATGGCGTTTCATTAAAGAATGTATACATGAAATGGTTTCGGAGATGCATCTTCGGAATAAATGTTAGAAATGTGTGCGTGTGTGTTTACTTTATATAAAATTGAATATGATAGTATATCTATAACACATCATCAATTTTATCAGTGCATCACTAAAACAAAGTCAAAAGTTACCGTTTGATATAATTTTGGAGATGCATCTCTGTATTGTGTCTGGTGTGAATATGAAGATGCATCTTTGGAGTAAGTTGTGTCAAAAAAATGTGTTTCATTAAAGAATTTATACATTGAATGATTTCGGAGATGCATCTTCGGAATAAATGTTAGAATAAATATAGAGTTCAACTCAAGTGAGCGTGATTTGGTGAGAAATTACACATGATGCGTTCATAAATACATTTTTGAAATCAGATGGAAATTTTCGAATTTTTATAAGATGCTTTTCAACCACTTAAGGTGGGATTAGCAATTCTCTAGAATAATAGACAATTTGGTCCAAAAAATCTTTGGGCTTTGTAAGGCCAAATTAAAAAGTTGTGTTTGAATTTGAGCTCTCAAACCACCAACTTTTTAGACATATGCAGGTTGCAGGCTTGGCGGATTTTCCATCATATAATTTTTAAAAAATAATAAATTTAAAATACTATTTTATACAACAAAATTTGTTAATACTTTATTAACATGATCTAACATCACACAAATTATTTTTCATATCTGTGTTTGAAGCTAGGCGCTGTAATCTGAGACAGAATATATATGGATAGATTGATTCAACAATTTTATTTTTTTAACAAGTAGATTTATTCAACTATGATGGGAAGAGGAAAGGTTGTAAGAATGTATGCTGCAGAATCTTATAAATTCTTTAATAAATTCAGAAACCATAAACTAATTTTAAATTTAAAGTACTTTCTAAAAAATTTCAAATAATTGAACTACATAAAAAATAATTAAACCTACTATCTTTACACACATCTGAGAATTAGGGTTTCATATTAATTAAAACAATATAAATCAACCAAACATATTTAATTTCCTATTAGCATGCATGATTAAAATTAAACAAAATGAAATTCTTGAAAGAATTTCATGACTTCTGTACATTATAGTTTGTGCCAACATTCATACAAAAGTCAATAAAATTAATTGTATATAGCTGTAAACATATGCTGTGTAGTGTAGCTAAGTTATGCATATCATGTGTATGAACATAGGCCATGCATATGATTAATGCAGCATATTGAAAAGCAAACTAATTAAATGAAAAGTTGCAAGAAAGAAATCAACCTAAAGAGACATTACAGCTTGGCAGATATTCATCTCTCATAGTAATTATTATACTCATATAAAAAATTTTCTGCAGTGGAAAGCAACAGCAGAAAGAAACACAAAAGCAACACATGCATGCTTGCTTACAACAATACATGAATAAATGAGAGAGGGGAAGAAGCTAGGTGTAGGTATAGCTTGTAAGGAAGAAGGTTATAGCATCTAGCTAGAGGTCACAAACTTGAAAGTAATAATTGGAAAGTGACACAACAACAAGATAATTAATCCAACGGTTTTCTCAGTGTGTAGTGTATAGTACTAGTAATATATATATAGTGTGGGGCTAGGTTTTCCATGGAAGGGTAGAAAGTGATGAATGTAGAAAGAAAAGTGTGTTTTGTTGAAACTGTTAATTACATATGCTTCTACAGTTACCTCACCTAGGCTGAAGCTATGTACTATTTGGCTTTGGCCTTTATTTTTGTTACCTTTTGCATGGATTTTCAGTTTCCACCATACTGTGCCCCTTACATTTAGTTATATATAATGGAATTATTGGGTTAGCTTACCATAACTAAATAAAGTTCCTTTTTCCAGCAATCTGGTTGAAATATTTTTATAATTTTCTCTCCATTTCTATTATACAATATTGTGGTCCTAACTTGTGGTCACCACTCCTTATGGTGTGAAAAGAAGAAGTTTTAGGTCATTAAGCATGTTATGATAGATTGACCCCTTTGGTTTTGATCCTAGGAAATTGGCCACATGGGATCATTTTTGTCTCAGTATGTATAATTAGTAAATGGCTATTAGGGTAGCTGGTTATATCTCATAAGTGGTTATATCTCATATTCTGATGAGCTTCTCTTTATCCCATATATTAGTGTGTATCTATATGTTTTTTATTGTACTTTGTGTCTCCTTATGCTAAGAGTTACTTTGGTTGGATTTATATTCTCTAACTCTCAATATATACCTTAGAAAGGAAAAATATTCTTAGTTTGGCATATTAGCATATCATTTTTCATGTTTACAGCGATTAATCAACAAACTAGAAGTTTAAAGTATATGTCGTAATAAACAATGTAATTCTGTGAGAAAGAGAATGTTTTTTTATTGACTAAGAAATGGTTTAGTTAACAAAGGAGAGAGAAGAGGGAAGAAGAAGAAAATAAGATTGGTTAAAATCGTTATTCTTTACTTTCTCATTAGGGTTTATGATTAAAATTATTACATAATAACATCCAACCTCAACCTCTCTCAACAACATGAGAGATCAGCCTATTAATAGACGACTAGCTATGTATGTTACGTATGATGACAACACATATGTACATGACATACATAGCTAACTTAGACACTAAACTAACTTATATAACTGCATGCTAGAACAAGCTTCGACTACAACACACATATCTTCAACTACTGCATGCTAAAACAAACTTCGACTACAACATGCACTACTTTGTCAAACCATGAAGATACCATTGTCGAGATTAGAATTTGATCCAAATACAACTATATATATATATATATATATATATATATATATATATATATATATATATATATATATATATATATATATTAAGTGTGAGTGGTTAAGTCTCACATCGATTAAATATGAATAAAATTTTAAATATATAAAAGAAATGACATGTACATTCATTGCCTTAAAATTTTGGATGAACATGTTGTGTCAAGACCTCTTAGATCATGGACTTTTAGTTCATCTCTATTCATGACGCCCTCCAAACTCTCCAACAAATGATAACATAGCATAGTCTATGCTATGTTATCATTTGTGAGCGGGAGTGAAATCCTAATGTGAATCAAGTCTAGTGATGTGGTTGACTTACACTTGTGAGTGAGATTGTTAGAATTCAAGTGTGAGTGGTTATGTCACACATTGACTATAAATGGATGAAATTTTAGATATATAAGTGAAATGACTCATACAAAGGTGGATATTTTGAGTTCTAGATGTTTAACTCATTGATCCTCCTATTGCTCCCAGAACTCTCCCTAACAATATGTATCTAAGTCTAGAGCGGGAGGAGAACCTAGTTTGAATCAAGATTAGTGATATGAGTGACTCACAATTACGGGGGAGAATGGTTGAATAAAGTGGAATCAAAGTTTAGTTTTAGTTCAGAGAGAAGAGAGAATGAGATCCTAGTGTGAATCACAGTGATGTGGATAACTCATATTTGTAGGAGAGGTTGTTGGAATTCAATTCTGAGTGATTAAGTCTCTCATTGATTGAAAATAAATAAAATGTTGGATATATAGGAGAAATGGTATGTACAACCATTATCTTAACATTATGGATGGATATGTGGTGTCAAGGTCTTTTGGTTCCTAGAAGTTGAACCCATTGACCTTCCACTACTACAAAATGCACAAACAACGTCATGTTTATAACGTATTAATCTACACCTTAGTAATTTAATGACGGTTGATTTTAAACACCGTAGTAAAAAAATGATGTGTGGCACACTTCGATTCCCAGATACTACATTTTTTCCATAATACATTAAGTGTGTGTCACCTATCTCCATTATTTAAAAAATAAATTGCAAACGAGTTAACAATGGTTAATACATCAACCGTTGTTAGAGGACTTAAGTTTTCACTACGGTTTCTTTGTCCAACCGCGATTAAAGGGTTTATTGATGTTAGAGGCCAATTTGTAGATATATTTGTTCATACTTTTGGGGTCTTTTGCAACTTATAGTATGAAAGTTTAATGCTTAAGTTTTCAATTCATATAAATAAATAGAGTTTAAGTATATATATATATATATATATATATATATATATATATATATATATATATATATATATATATATATATAGATATATATATATATATATATATATATATATATATTTATATATGTAGTTTTTTCACTTTTCCTTTACATTTTCTAGGAATTTTTGAAGATAGCAAGTTTTGGGACTTAAAGTGTGAAAGAGGAGAGCTTTGAAGAAGCAAGAAGTCCAAAACAATCAAGTAAAATTCAGCAAGATCGCTAAGCGAGCTTGTAGCGTGTTAGGACAGGCCTTGGCAGAGAGGAGCCATATTTTGGAGCTCGCTTAGCGAGGTCAACTTTGAAGACCAGATATTTTTGTTGGCTCGCTTATCGAAGTAGGCTGGCTAAGCGAGATTTCACTTTTAGGCACTTGTGTTTAGGCACTTGGAGATATTTTTATGGGCTTAACCTTATATTTTCCACCAACTTTTTCATTACAGCTTTCTAGGGCACAAAAAAGAGAAAGAGAGAAAACATCTTTGGAGCTTTTATCAAGATTTCCAAGCATCATCCATCTTCATCATTGATCTTTGATGCTAGTGAATCATCTTTTGTTGTTTGTTGTTGAAGCTACCATGGCTATGGCTAGCGAAATCTCTTTTGTGTCAAGATTAAAGGTAGTTAACTTGTATAATATGTATTTATTTTGATCTTTTTGTGTATGAACTTACTTGATGATTAATATATGGTGCATATCTTGTTGTTTATGTTTTATTTGTTGTTTTGAATCACTATTAAGAGATATATTTCAAATCTTGACCTAAAGATATTCATATATCAATAAACAAACTCTAGAGATAGATTGTGAATTTATAATCACTTGTATCAAGCTTTAAAGATTATCATGTTGATTGTTGGCATGAGAGATCATCTAGTGGTTAATATGATAATACTCACGATATTGCTTTAGAGATAAATGGTATCGAGAGGATACGTGATTGTGTTAGTCATTAACAAGTTCATACGCTTGGTTAGTCGAATATATATGAAACAAGTTAACGATACCTAATCTTGACACACTTTTCTCAAATAGTTCAAACTCTATTTTACTGTCCTTACTTTATTTTCATGCAATCGAAACATTATGTTAATAAAACTTTTCCAAAACCCTTACTCAAAATATTTTAACTATAGAACGACGGTAAAATTGCATCAATCCCTGTGGAAACTATAAAACAAATACTTACCCTGTAAGGTATTTCAACAACTGATAAATTAAAACAAAACTTATTTCATATTTCTTTCATAAGACGCCCTAACAATATGTCTCAAAGATAGTTTTAAATTGTAGTTGCAATCATTGTAATTGAGGTTATTGTAGTTATTGTTACACATATTGCGATTGTGGCGACTTGAAATCATTTGAAATTACAATACGCCAAATGCCACCTTCAAGCACACTTTTTGGCCTTCTATTGTATTTCAAAGGTCTCGACAAAAAGACAACGTTTTTAAAGTGCTCTATTGTGTTGAAAAAGGAAAACACTTTTAAACAAAAGTGTTGCAACATTTTAATATATCTTTTATATTTACTACACGAAAAGGGATATTGTTTTATTAATATATGGGATAAAGAAAACACTTAAAGCGATGTTCTTTAAAAATATTAAGATTGATTTAATAAAAAAGGTATTCCTTGTTTTTATTTATTTTTAATACCAGACAATAATAATGCATCTAACAAACTTACTTTCTATATCCAAGAGCATTCAGATGAGATGGTAAGGGATTTCTTCTAGCTTAACCAAAAGTCCTGGGTTTGAACCCAGTCCTGGCACGCAACAGTGTTAAATTCTCAAGAGGGAGAGCTTTATCACCCATTATGATCCTACTCGATTTGAGGGATTAGTCTACGCAATTGTGCGCATAGAATACATGGTTTCTACCAAAAAAACAAACTATTTTCTATCAAATACACACTTACCATAAAAAAAATTAATGAACTCACACACATTAATACACCTAACAAATATATTTTCTAATAGACACACAAGATCATCCTTTATGTTGTTAAGTCTAACAATTTGCATCCAAAGATATGTAAGTGGGAAATATTCAGCTTTCTTCTTTTGCATAACTCATAGGGCGTCTGTTGTAGAACTGGTTTTATCAAGACATGATTCATTATGTAGCAATTAATGAAAATGTATCAAGCAAAAAGTATTTAGGAAGATTTGTCTTATTGAGCATTTCCATCTCTAGCTCTTCGAGAGATTTATTTTTCTTCTCCACTACCATTTTTTAGGGAGTTCGCGAAGTGAAAAAGTGTGTTGAATACCATTCTCATTACAAAAAAAATTCGAGTTCCTAATTTTGGAATTTTCCACCATGATCACTTTAAATTGATGTAATGCTTAATTCTTTTTTGTTCTTAATAATCTTGGCTAATTTTTTAACGGCAACAAACACGCCTCTTTTTTTAGATAAGAAAAATGTTCAAGTATAGCAAGAGTAGTCATCCATAACTAGAAGGGCATAAAAATTCCCATAAAAGTTATTCACATGGATAACTTAAATGGTTATGTTCAAACTCTAAGTTATGAAGAGTGATTACTAAGTCCTTATAGACCAACTTGTTTAAGTGGTCTATGTGGATATGAGTTATTCTCCTATGCCATAGCCATGATTCAAACTTGTTACTCAAAAGACAAATATCATTTTAAGAAATTTTGTTTAAATTCACGGTGTAGGTATTTCTACTTCAAGAACTAGTAAAGATAGTTTTATTTGAATTTTTTTTTATAACCTTGCCTCCAAAAAAATCAAAGGTTACATTATTACCTTTTTCCCGTACTTGACTAATACCTATAAAGTTATGCTTTAAACCATTAAATAAAAAAACCTCTCCAATTGTTTGATTAGGTAACTTACGTGCAATACCAATATCAATGATCCTTCCTTTGTTGTTGTCACCCTAGGAGACTTATCCTCCCCTTATAAGAGTAAAGGAAGAGAAAAGATATTCATCTCCACTCACGTGCTTCGAATAGTCACGATCAAAGTACCACTTAGCGTTCGATATTGTAAAGTTTTCCTACATCATAAACTTAGGTCTTAACTTAAAGTACCGAAATCATTTTGGACCCTTTAATGTTTGTTTGATAAATATTTCCATTAGATTTCTCATGATAATCATATTTGCAAAAATATGATGTAGACATGTCTCTCATTTTTCGTTCATGGTGTTCTTTATAAAAATTTGAAGGAGGATAACCATGTTTAATTTCATACTTTTTCTTAATAAAACAAAATAAAGCAATATGACCACTTTATTACAATAATTGCATTTGAGGATTTTGCATATAGGAGTTTAATGAGAATGTCATATCTTATTGAAGTTTTTGATATTATTCTTATGCTCATCCTTATTATATGATGCTCTTTGGTAACCTAGAAGAAGATTCAAGTTGTCCCTTCCTTTAGTGAATTTATCAAGTGTGTTTTTGTAAATTATTATTTTTATTTTTCAAAACATCACATTGATCACACTTGGTAGATTCAACTAAGACTTCGTGATAAGAGAATGAGTTTGGAATTAAAATAATGTATCTCTCTGTAAGACTTTATATTTCTCCCATTAGGTTTTTGTTTTCAAAATCAAGGGAAGAAGTAGTGGTTTTAGAGGTGGGCACATGATTTTTTAATATTCCTGTATCTTTATGTAATTTATTGCAAATTAGAAATAAATGATGATCAGAAAAATATGAAGTTATCTCGTATTCTTCATGATCTGCCATGAGAAAGATGTTTGCTTCTTATTCATCTGAGTGATCCATATCATTGTCATTCTAGGTGATATAGGCTTCCTTAGCTTCTTTTTGAGGTTTCTTAAATTTTATCTGATTTAGATTCCATTTCTAATTGAAGGCATCTAGAAGTAAATGAGACTTTCGTTCTTTTGTTTCTCCTCTTGCTTCTTTTCATGTTTCATAAATCTTTTGAACTTTTAAACTATTAGCGTCATTTAATTATCGAAGTTAGAATATTTTGTTTCCCTTGTTTTGAGTGCTAGATTTTTCTTCTTCTTGTCACTTTCTTTATCATCTAGAATTATTTTAAGCTCTATATTATATTCCTATAACTTACCTAAATGAGTACTCGAGTAGTCAATTCCTTGGATGACAAATCCCTTGATTAAGAAATTGTAGTGACTTTCGGTTATCAGTTATAGTTTAAGCATCTAAGGACTTTTACAATGAAATCCTCATTGTGATAAACATCTCCCATAATTCTTCAGGTCACATTATGAAGAGTTCATACTCATGGTTTAATATATTCATCCTTGCTTTTTTTTTATCTCAATCGTTCCTATATGGATAACTTGAAGGGTGTCTCACATTTCTTTTGCAATCTCGCAATGAAAAATACACAAAAATGCATCAAAACCAAGAACGACAGTTATGATAGTTTTAGCTTTTAAACTGCACGACACTTTTTCTATATCTTCTTTGGCCCAATAATATTCCCTTTTGTTTACCACATCACCGCCAACATGATGTGTGAGAATATAAGGAACATTATTTATACATCTTTTCAAATATAAAAATCCATCACGTCTATAAAGATACTCATCTTCTCTTTACATAAAGCACACACTTCTCCATTAAATGATGTGGGTTTGTTGGATGAATAATTTGAAGCCATTCCTTCCTCCTGGGACAATTAGTCTTAAAACATGAGTTATGTTTTGATGCCACTTGTTGATCACGTGAATCCAAACACAAGAGGAGGGTAAATTTTATGTTCACAAATAAAAAATATTTTAAAATCTTTAATTTAGAAATGAGTTTATATAAGTATGGAAAAGATAAAAGCAATGGAGAAGAAATAATTAGAGAGGAAAGAAAGTAATTGATAGAAAATAAGAGATAGTGGAGAATTCATCCAAATTTCTTCAACATTTGGGTTTGCTTTTTGTCAATATTCTTTCGAATTCATCCAAATTTTCTAATAAAAATCACATAATGAAGACTGTCATCACAACGCCAAACTTGAACTCTTGCTTGTCCTCGAGTAACCTGTCTCTATAATGAACTTTTCATCAGAATTAAAATGCCTATCCTTACCGATGAACGCCACCTTTTTTTGATCAACACTTCGGTTTCCTGCTTTGATCCATTCAACTCGGAAAAGTTCTTCCGACATACAAATACTCAACCTGTCTCTCATCTCACAATTATGTACTCAATTTGACAAAGTAATAACTGAATCAACATACAAAAGCATTTAAAAATGATTTTGAAAATTTTCTAATCAAATCAATCAAAGTCATATTTGAACATACATTTTTGAGGTATTTTACTGTTTGTAACATGGTTTTTGTCAGGGTAGGATAATTTAGGATAGTAGGCTTAAACCTTTGAAGTTAGATACCTAGTTTTCCTAATGTTACCGAATTTTTCTAGTCTAACTCTTTTATAATGCACTTGGTACTGAGAATTGCATATTGTTGGTCCTATTTTTCGCATTTTTTTGAACAAGTTATTCTTAACTTCTTGTTTTTCTTTTCTTTTTCTTTTTGACCAATTTCTCTAGTACTCTAACCCCAAACTTATTCATTTCTAACTTCAAAGAGAAATCCAAAATTTATTATTTTCAATTAGACTCAGAAACTAAAAATCTCTACCTAACTCCACAGAGGGTGGAAAGAATTAATCTTTCTAGTAAAATGAATATATAATATGGCTATGTCACGAAAAGAAGGTTTTAGGCTCAAAGTGGTTAAATAACAAATATTACGATATTGAAACAGGGTGGCTTAAAAGGCTCATAGTTTTATCAAACATCTACCTCAATGTGATTTATCAGAACAATAGACTCAAAATTAGAAATAGCGTAAATTCCATAAATGACTAATGTATTGATCAAACCTTACGGGTTGAGGTAACTGAAGCTTGAGTACAAGTAGTCGATTTCCCTTTTCTTCATCACCTTTCAATTTGTACGGGAACTTCATTGTTGATCTCTTTCATTCATTCTTTTTCTAGTGACTTTTTTCATGAGGGCATTGGTATGGTAGAAAATTTAAAATTGAAAGAAACAAAAGAAGCAAACAAGTTAATTAATTTCAAACAAAGAACAATACAAGGGGAGAGCTTTTAAAGATATAGCTATTACTCCTCTTTGGGTCATATTATAATAAGGGAAATAAGCTAAAATAAAAATTAAAAATGAAATAAAGCTAAATAACACTGATTCGTGGGTTGCCTCCCATGCAATGCTTATTTAAGGTCATGAGCTTGACTAATTGCTTCTCTGTTAGGGCGGCATATATGAAACAAAGAACACATCATCCTTGTTCTCCCTCTTGTTTAGTAGGACTCCCATGAACTTGAGATATTTATGATGTAGCTTCCATATCTTCTTGGGCTTGATAATAATGAACAAGGCATAAATGGCTTCCAATACCTTATCGATTTCTTCTCTTCCATCTACCTTGTTGCTAAAATAGCTTTTACGGATATGATTTTGTTGAAGATGTTAATGTTTGATATCTATGTCTAAAAAAATTCTTACATTTGAAACTTCACCCCATAACCAGATTATCCTCCCTTCAAATTCTTATTCTTTTCCCAAAATAATTTTCTCCTCAATTTATTCTATTCTTGATTCAGTTGTTTCATCTGGTGGCTTGAATTTTTCTTCTTCCTTCTCTTTTTCAACTCCTATCTCATCTACCACTTCCCATTTATTTTTGACTTCTTTCTCAATTTCATCATCCTTAATATTTTTCAACATATTCACAACAGACTCTCCACTTGCCTTAGCTACCAATGTTTCAGATATCTGCCCCATGTAATTTTCAATATTCTTTAAGAATGCTCTTATGTTCTTGTTGGATTCTTCTATGTTCTTGTACCTTGCTTCTTAGATGCATTGAGATGACATAAATAAGTTTATAGCTTTTTCTAGAGGAGATGGCACCTTTTCAGGCATTTCTTGAATGGCCTCACTTATTCTAAAATTGTTTTGGGCAGACCTCGTAAATTCGTTAAAACTATCTTCTAGAAGGGATGACATCGTTGGTGGTGGATCTCGAGGAGCTTCCTGGTTGAAATTTTGAATTTGATTGTGACTCCAGTTAAGACTTGAATTATCATCCTTCCATGGGCTATAGGTGTTACGTAATGGGTTGGCTCTTGAGAGTGTCATGCATAATGTGTTTCTACAATGTATGGTATACAATAACCATTGGCATGACCTCCGCCATAGAAATCACATCGTAGGGCCCTGACCGAATTAACATTTCCTTGAACTTGAGTATACGCAACTTATTGCTTTTATAATGCTCCAAGTTGTGCTAACAGAGCAAGTTGAGAGTTAGCTCCCTTATACATGTGTTTTTTTACCTAGCATTCACAATCAGAAGAAAAATACCTCAGTAGCACTGAATTAGATAAAAAACTAAATAATAACACAATAAAGGTAGAAATTAAAAAAAATTGCAAATTAAATATTAAAAACTAAAATCATTGACACAATAAAAAGCAAAAAATAAATATATAAAATAAAAATGAAATTCTAAATGTTTCTAACATCAACCTAAAAATTAGAAACTAAAACAACTAAAAGAAATAGTTTAGGAAAAAAACAACTAAAAAATTCACTATTAATCCTAAACATTTTTAAAATAACAAACTACACATGAAAATTTCCTAGTTGAAATTTCAATCCCCAACAACAGCACCAAAAATTTGATGACCTCTCGGCACGTGTACCGGTAATATCGAAGTAATAATAAAAAGATTGTCTCCATGAGGATTGTTATTTAATAAGAATATTATGTGCGAATATAAGTAAAAAAGGGGGGTTGTTGGAAAATCGGTTCTAAAACGATAAATTAAAAAGGTGAAATTCGGGGATTAAGTATTTATTATGGAATCCCCTTATTTTGACATGTTGATGAACTTTTTAGTTATTGAGTTTCAATTAAATTATTATCTCAATGCGAATTAACAAATCTACTACACTCAATTCTTTGGTGTACAACTCACTAATTTATACGATAATCCCCTAATTCCTTAGGCTAATTCAAAATTAAATTAGGCGTTCTAAGTGCGTTGATTCATAATAACTATTTCTAATTACCTATCTATAATTAATTAAATAGTTGAATAAATTTCCTAGATCACATAAATAGACTTACAGTCAGAAGTCCCCAAGTATCTAGAACGATTCGTACACTTGTAAGCGAAAAAAATCATTAATCACAAGAAAAAAATTCAATTAAGATAATAATAATAATAATAATAATAATAATAATAATAATAATAATAATAATAATAATAAAAGTACTCATTAAATCTCAAACATCCATATGATCCAACGGAGTAATAATAAGACTCATCTCAAAAAGACCTAACCTAGAGAAACTTAGTTACTCAGTGATAAATTTACAAATACCATTAGTTGAGAAGTCTTCATCATCAAAATCTATAGAATAATTTCTCTTTAATGACTCCAATGGGTTCCAAAATTGCCCCTTGAATGTCCCTAGCCGTCACTTTCTCTCTAAAATTCAAAGCCCTTGAAAAGTATTTAAAAGTGGCTTTAAATATAAAATTGTATGTCATCCAAAAAACGTATTATCGCTGCGCGACAAGTCAATATTGCATCACAATGCAAGCATCATCGCGTCGTAATGAGATTCATCGCAGACACGAGAATCTAGAAGCAAATCCTTTGTTTTCTTCACTTATTCCTTACAAAATTCACTTAAGTGTTTATTTCTTTCTTGTTTTAGATTTTTGGTTATTTCTTCACACTTTAGCTTTGCTTTGGTCAATATTCTTACGAATTATATAAGTTAAAATTAACACCTTAATATCTCCCCGTATATTATTTTTCATATCTTCTTCTATCTTTTCCCAATCAACTATCATAATACTAATTTTTCTTCGACCAAGGAATGCCATATATCTCCTAAAAGTCAAAGCATTATCACCATAAAACCTCCTTAATTTTATATCAAAGTCGATCCATAACTTATTACCCGTGTTGTAGACTTTTTTTTTTAATATTGTCATCCTTGTGGCACCTCTAGTATTTCTTGTTTTCTTCTGCTGACTAGAGGAACCCTCAATTGTAGGAATGGTGTCAAATGAAGCGTCCATCTATCTGTTTGAACCAAAAAGAATAAAACAAATTACACACAATTATAACAATACTAATTATAAATGTTAAAAACAAAAAAAATGGATAAACAATAAAAAATAAATACTGGTTAATTTTCCTACACGCTTTCTTGACGATGATAATGAATGTTGAGAATTACCTTGAATGAGCATTCTTATCGTATTTTATATTGACTTTAATGTTGAGAATTGTCCCAACTATACTACCAAACACATATTTTCCACATGCATCATATCAAATCAATGTATTACATCAAGGCTCTGCTGGACTAATAAAGAAGATCAAAGAACACCGACCTCTTTATCCATATATGTTTCTCCACTGGCTTTATTTGGTTATTTTTAAAATATAACACTAATGTGTTGATTTTGTTGATAAATTTCCTCCCCAATTAAGGGCTTTCGAGCAATATCAAACTCATGACCTTTATTAAAAGTCTTCCGCAATCTATGATATAGATGAATGTGTCTTAGAAATTTTTGATGCCCAAGGTAAATAGTCTTTTTTCCGTTCTTTAGTTGGTGGTGGCATGTATCACCTTAACATATAGTACACAATTTATGTCCCTTAACGTTGTACCCAGAAAATTTTTCATATGCTAGAAAGTCATTTATTGTGAAAAACAACATGGAACACATATTAAATGTTTCACCCCAATATGCATTTCAATATGACTGCAACTGTTGGGATTCCAAGCGTATCCCTGAGGTACTTTTATCATCGGTTTCTAGCTCAACAGATAGAATAAATAGTTTAATTTTTAACTATAAAAAGGAACCAATTTAAATAGATTAAACTTAAACCAATTATTCAACCAAGGTGAAAACTCTTTATGAAATCTATATTTGTTGTAGTGTATCTCGCTATTTATTAATCGTCGAGCATCTTGGTATGATGTATAATGGCTAGCTTCAACATTCTTCATAAGTGTCTCCTACAATTATCAATTTGGAATGATTTATGCCATACCTGGTAGGAACACCAGTCTCTTTCTTTGGTGGCAAATTACCATTTCTTCCAATTGTTTTGTCAAGGGAGGTCGTGTTGAACTCCATTACATTCTCTTCCCCTTTCTCTCTTCTGTCACAATGAAAGGATTTGTGTCTCTTTTGGCTCTAGATAGACTGACACATATTGCCATGGGTATTATGATATTTCATTTGAGTGGGGTGGGGAGGCCAACACCCCTCTAATAACCCGCGGCAATAAAACAATTATTAATCAGAGTAAACATACAAGAGGTGTCACAATTCATAAAATGAAGAAAATACATGTCGGTACATATCATGCATTCACTGAAACAACTGAAATTATAACTCATTAAATAAAATCATGTTATACACAGCGGAATTAAAACATAGAGTCAACATTCATCATTAATGTATCCGACTCAACCAACAAAACCAAATTAGAGTTATAATCAACTCAAAACAAACGTGTTCCCAGTGTTACATCTACCAGAGCATGACACCGACACTATAACTAAAAACCGACTTATCAGCTAATCCTCACCAAGTCGCGCCGCTATCCTCAATCTGAAAATGACAACAAGTAAGGGTGAGTCTCATCACAGTTAACCAATGTTATTGCATCATAAATAATAACATATCATAGTTATATCATTCACCCAATTGTTTCATATTCAGACAAATCAATCATTCACACATCCACAGATAAACAGACAGTCAACACATAACATATTTCATCATGCCATAAACAAATCATGCACATGTATGAAACTGACACTATGCATGTGGTACCAATCATCACCAGTGGAAATCATCCACCGACCGATCTATCATCATCCAGATACGGCCCTGCCAGCACCAATTCCACACAATGGGAATTCTGCCCCTCACTGAGTCCTCTCATCATCTAGGATTCAGCCCATGTTTATGAATGCATGCAACATATATATAACATACTTTCATCATTACCATTCTATGAGTAGCATCATCTATACTCATTTCATCATCATCATCATCATCATCAACAATACTAAGCATGTTCATATATACATTACATCATTCAATACAATCAATCACAGTAAACCGTAGAATCACATCACAAGATTTACACAGTCTAAAATAGCATACAAACAGGCCTACAAATCGAAAGTTACACATCATCGAACTTTCCAGAAAAATCACAAAACAGAAATTTCACATGCAGGAAACCATACGCGTATCATAGGGTCCATACGCGCCCATACGCGTATCCCCTTGCCTCATACGCGTATCATACGCATTTCACCAGAACTCAAAATGACCTAGAAACCAACCCATACGCGTATCAGCCTTGCCATACGCGTATCACCAGAATAATTTTCCTATTTCAAAATTCCCATACGCGTATGAGCATCCTCATACGCTACGCATACGCAAAACACCAGTACGTGGTATTTGGGACAGGGCAACTGCGTATCATACGCGTATAGCCCATTGGGAGTGTCCCCCATACGCGTATGACCTCATCCCATACGCGTATGGCACTGTTTCATACGCGAAACACCAGAAAATGCCCAGAACTTGCAGAATTCGTAACAGTCCAAAACCCATTCGTTTTTACTCATACCAGTCCACGATTTTGAGTCTAAAAACCAGAAAAATTGCATCTAAACAGCATACGAATTCGTCCATAACCATAGTATATGATCCCATAATCAATTTCATTCATCATACCCTAAATCTATCAGTTATTAGGGATTAACAGTTCAATTTCAATGATGAACACAGATAAAAATTCAGAATATAGAATCAATGGATCCAACCATACTCCTAATCCATACTATCACCTATAATACGATAAAAGAGATTAAATGGAGAGTCTCCCCTTACCTCAGATAAAAGTCTTGGTTCTTGGTCTCTCCCTCTACAGTTCTCCTTCACGTACCTTGTTCCCAATTTTGTTCTTTCACGTTCTTTTCTTTCCCAATTCCCAATTCTGATTATTTTATGAAAAATAATGTTAAATTAGTAAGGGCTTTACTGCACCACACCCCCTCTTCTTACTAATTTCACACATGGCCCAAATGCCTTTTAACCATCATTTTCCTCTTATTTTCATAAAATCCATAATAATAATAATTATTAATCTAATATTCAAATTAAATTAAAAAAATTAAAATTATACGGGTGTTACAAAAACTCTTTATGAAATCTATATTCGTTGTAGTGTATCTCGCTATTTATTAATCGTCGAGCATCTTGGTATGATGTATAATGGCTAGCTTCAACATTCTTCATAAGTGTCTCCTACAATTATCAATTTGGAATGATTTATGCCATACCTGGTAGGAACACCAGTCTCTTTCTTTGGTGGCAAATTACCATTTCTTCCAATTGTTTTGTCAAGGGAGGTCGTGTTGAACTCCATTACATTCTCTTCCCCTTTCTCTCTTCTGTCACAATGAAAGGATTTGTGTCTCTTTTGGCTCTAGATAGACTGACACATATTGCCATGGGTATTATGATATTTCATTTGAGTGGGGTGGGGAGGCCAACACGTGTAGTGTCGGCGCAAAGGGTCAACCTAGGATGTAATTATAGACCATTTTACAAGGGACCACGAAAAAATGCAGAGCAACCATCCTAGTGTGCCTTCTTTCTCCATGGGTGACATTAGTTCGACATATCCTCAAGGGAGAATAACATTGACTTTGAAATCTTGTAGGTTGGATCCCTCATACATTGATAACGTTTCCCTTTTCAACCTGAGCTTCTCGAACAGTTCTGCATACATGATGTCACACAAGCTCCCCCCCATCTATGAGGATCCTCGATACATCAAATTTGGCCATAATATATGTTATTACCAAGGAAAGATTTTGTTTAGGATTGTGCCGACCTTTGAGTTGTCATAGAACTCATGGGTAGATCTCCTTGGCTTCCCTTCATAACTTGCCTCTCCTTCTTTACTAACCACCATTATCTTAGTGTTTCTTTTTTTAATAGTTCCCTTGGATGGGTTCATAGGCTTGGGAAGACCTCTAGTAATGAACGTGAGGTATTGATGTTTCCCCTTCTTGTCTTCTTCTTCTATGATACTACTATAATTTTTTCCTTTAGCCCCACTTTATAGTCTATATGGTTTTCTTAGGAGATCTTTTTTCTTGGCAAATTGATCAACTTCTTCGACTTCAATGCCCGACCAATCCCTGTCATAGGAGTAACTCTCATAAACACATGATCTCCCTCTTGAAACTCAAGTGTTTTCCTCCTTTTGTCGTGATAACTCTTCTGACGACTCTGAGAAGCCTTCATCTTCTCCTGAATCATTTTAATCTTCTCTGTAATCTGTTGTACAATTTCTCGACCAATCACAACACTCTCACCAGATTCGTACCAACACAACGGCGTCCTACATCTCCTACCATACAAGGCCTCAAACGGAGCCATACCGATACTCGAATGAAAACTGTTGTTGTAGGTAAACTCAATCAAAGGCAGATAATTATCCCAAGTACCTCCTTTTTCCAACACACAAGCCCGCAACAGGTCTTCTAACGACTGAATCGTCCTCTCAGTCTGTCCATCAGTCTGCGGATGATAAGCAGAACTCAATCTCAGCTTAGTACCCAAAGCTTTCTGCAAACCTTCCCAGAACTTAGACGTAAATCTCGGATCTCTGTCTGACACGATACTTGAAGGAATACCATGCAGACTCACTATCTTCTCAATATACAATTGAGCCAGCTTCTCCATCGGATAATCCATTCTCACCGGTATAAAATGTGCAGACTTCGTCAACCTGTCTACCACGACCCAGATAGCTTCACAATTTCTGACAGTTCTCGGCAAACCCGAAACAAAATCCATTGATATGCTATCCCACTTCCACTCAGGAATAAACATCGGTTGCATAAACCCAGACGGTTTCTGATGCTCGATCTTTGACTTCTGGCAAGTCAAACAAGAGTACACAAACTCAGCAATTTCCTTCTTCATTCCAGGCCACCAAAACAACTTTTTCAAATCATGATACATCTTGGTAGCACCAGGATGAATACTCAACCCACTACGGTGTCCTTCTTCCAAAATACGTTTTCGGAGTTCATCAACATCAGGAACACAAACTCTGTCACCAAACTTCAGTATACCATTCTCATCCACTCTGAATTCACCACTCTTGCCTTGGTTAATCAAAGTCAACTTATCAATCAATCCAACATCAGCTTTCTGACCTTCTCTGATCTCTTCAAGAATACCGCTAGTCAGCTTCAGCATACCCAATTTGACACTAGTAGGAGTACCTTCACACACTAAACTCAAGTCTCTGAATTGTTCAATCAAATCCAATTCCTTCACCATTAACATAGACATATGTAAAGTCTTCCTACTTAATGCATCAGCCACGACGTTTGCCTTACCCGGATGGTAATTCAGACCAAAATCATAATCCTTCAGAAATTCTAACCACCTTCTCTGTCTCATATTCAGCTGTTTCTGGTCAAAGAGATACTTCAAGCTCTTATGATCACTGAACACCTCAAATCTCGAACCATACAAATAGTGTCGCCACAACTTCAAAACAAAAACCACAGCTGCCAACTCCAAATCATGAGTCGGATAATTCCTTTCATGCACTTTGAGTTGTCTCGACGCATAAGCAACTACTTGTCGATTCTGCATCAATACACCACCTAGACCCATCAGTGATGCGTCACAATAAACCACAAATGATTCTGTCGGATTCGGCAAAATCAAAATAGGAGCACTAGTCAATCTCCTCTTAAGCTCTTGGAATCCTTCTTCACACTTTGCATCCCAAATAAAGGCTTGTCCCTTCCTGGTTAATTTAGTCAACGGCAATGCTAACTTTGAAAATCCCTCAATGAACTTTCTGTAGTAACCTGCAAGGCCAAGAAAACTACGAATCTCCGACACTGACTTCGGGGCTTCCCACTGAGACACAGCTTCTATCTTTGTAGGATCCACAGCAATACCATCCTTAGAAATCACATGCCCAAGAAAACTGACTTCCTCTAACCAGAATTCACACTTCGATAGTTTGGCAAAAAGTCGCTTCTCTTTCAACAATTCTAACACAGTTCTGAGATGCTCTGCATGTTCCCCCTCATTCTTAGAATATATCAGGATATCATCTATAAACACCACCACGAACTTATCGAGATAAGGATGGAAGATCCTGTTCATATATTCCATAAAAACACCGGGTGCATTAGTAACCCCAAACGGCATTACAGAATACTCATAATGTCCATACCTCGTTCTAAAAGCAGTCTTCTGAATATCGTCATCTTTCACACGTATCTGATGATACCCAGACCTCAGATCAATCTTACTAAACACACGTGCTTCAACCAACTGGTCCATCAAATCATCAATCCTCGGCAATGGATACCGATTCTTGATAGTAACCTTGTTCAATTGTCTGTAGTCTACACACAGCCTCATTGAACCCTCTTTCTTCTTTACCAGTAACACAGGCGCACCCCATGGCGAAACACTAGGACGAATAAACTTCTTCTCAAGCAATTCCTCTAACTGCTTCTTCAGTTCAGTCAATTCAGACGGCGACATACGATACGGCGCCATTGACACTGGACTAGTTCCCGGAACCAAATCAATAGAAAACTCTACTTCTCTTTCCGGTGGTAATTCATTCACATCTTCTGGAAAAACTTCTGGGAATTCACACACCACGGGCAATTCGCCACTCGCCACTTTCTCTTTCATATTCATCAATGCGAACAACATAAACACTGTTGCACCATCTCCGATAGCTTCATTCACCTGTCTAGCTGTCATTTCCAGACCATCATTACCAACCTCTTCAGGAAAAATCACCGTCTTCGCAAAACAGTTGATATGAACACGGTTGAATTCCAACCAGTTCATTCCTAGGATTACATCAAGTTGTTTCAACGGAAGGCACACTAAGTCCATCCCAAATTTTCTACCAAAAATGTCAACCGGACAATTCAAGCATGCAGACGAAGTAGTTACTGAACCCGACGCAGGAGTGTCAATAACCATACTTCCATTTATATCAGATATCTCAAGATTTAACCTCATAGCACAATCCAAAGAAATAAAAGAGTGAGTTGCTCCAGTATCAATAATTGCAACTAAAGGTGTGCCATGAATGAAACACGTACCTTTAATCAACCTGTCCTCTGGAGTAGTCTCTGATCCGGTCAAAGCAAAAACCTTTCCTCCTGATTGGTTCTTCTTCGGCTTAGGACAATTAGGACTGATGTGACCCTCTTCACCACAGTTGTAGCAAGTCACGACCCTCTTCTTGCAGTCAGCAGCAATATGACCCACTTGGTCACACTTGTAACACTTCTTCTGATCAAGCTTGCACTCATTCCTACGATGTCCCATCTCACCACAATTGTAACACCTGATACGAGCACTGGAATCTCCCCCACTGGGTTTCTTCCAATCAACAGGTTTACCTCTACCATATGGCTTACCTCTATCCATAGGCTTCTTACCCTTTCTGTCAACCAACTCACGAGAGTGAGATGACCTCAGCTTGATGTTATCCTTCTCAAAAATCCTGCTACAATCTACCAGATCAACAAACCTCCGGATTCTCTGGTACCTGATACCCTGCTTGATCTCATCGCGAAGACCATTATCAAATTTGACACATTTCGAGAACTCACTGGCTTCGTCATCATTGTAGTGCACATAGTACCTTGCCAGTTCCACAAACTTGGCAGCATACTCCGGTACTGACATATTGCCTTGAACCAGCGCCAGAAATTCAACTTCCTTTCTTCCCCTGACAACATCTACTACCTTCCATGAGGCCTCCATTGATTGGGGTTCAACCATATGACGCTCATGTTAAGGATTGCTCCTGACATGCGACTATTGGTCTTACCACCTCCTATCTCAAGTTACTCACCAAAGTTCGGGTTAGAACTTTATCTCATCACAGAGGAACCATCGAGCACCAAAAAGAAAAAAAAAGAAAATAAACAAACAAAGCACACAATAATATATACAAATAAAACACACAAATAAACAAAAATAGGCTTAACACACTTAAAACTGGATCCCCAGTGAAGTCGCCATTTTTCTGTAGCGGGGAAAATCTGATATCGAAGCCATGGGATTGACTCGAATCAATATTCCGTTTGAAATCGCCACCGCGCTTTATTTTTTCAAAGGAAAAGGGAAAAGAACGTAAAACCCAAAGTTTTGTTTTTTAAAAACAAGAAAGAGATCTCAGGTACGGGTGTTGATTATATGAGGGGAAGGTTTAAAGCACCCCTCATATCCGTGGTACTCCACGGGAACCTTTTTGAAAATCTGTGTGTGTGTGTGCTAAAAAACGGTTTGTTTTATTTTTAAAATAAGCTCGGCAAAGCGTTAAGCTTTGGGCCTACATACCTCCTCGGTGCAATGGAGAAGTCAGAGCTAATGTAGTTCCGCTTTTGGAAAAATACGTTTTTAAAACGAATAAACACTTTGTTGTCGTTAGAGAGAAATACTCAGCCATTGATCTTGAGCATGAGAACAAACAAGTTCTTTGCATCGCAAATGAAAGAAGGGCTCCAACTCGGATAAAATCAACGAGTATGCCACTAGCTCTCTCACGCGGAAAAGATCTCGTTATTATCAATCAATTTCAAAATCGTGGGGTATAACCACTCGTTTCGACAATTAACGGTGTCTAAACTTTTGAAGAAAAGCCACTAAGGGCGAAAGATATTTTTAAGAAAAAGTTTTGAAAAGGTTTGCAAACATAAGAATGTTTTGGAAAAAGAGAGAAGATTTTGAAAATTTAAGAATGGGAGGAGATGAAGAGGCTATCCTATTGCGTAAAATAAAAGCTAAGGAAAGAAACGGTCTAACCAAGTAAGAAGCCAACACTTGACATTAAGAGTCAAGGTAGATTTCCCATCCTTTGGAATTATCGATACCAACACATTAACACTTGGGGATCCAGATGAACTTATTGTCTTAGCACCACTTTTCATTAAGCACATTAAGATTATGACGAAAGTCGGGCAGAGTAACGGCTGTTTTCGGGTAAAATCCTTATCTCAATGCCTTGGAATTAACCATCAAGGGCTTTCAAGGAAATACCTGCACACATAAACATACAACAGAACAATGCCAGCCAGACAGAACAATCACAGGATAGTAATAGAATGAGTCCAGAGGTACTAGGTCCATAAGTCCGAATCTCCAAAGTGCTAAGGATAGTAACCGATAGTCCAAAGAGAGCCTTATGTATTTTTTAGATTTTGATTGTTTATTAGTGTTTTAGCAAAAAAAGTAAAGTATGGTCCAAGTGGACAAAGAAAAATAACGGAAGCATAAACATATGTCCAAGTGGACAAAGGAAAAAAATGGCGGAAAGTAAATATGATGAAATGATAAAATAAAGCGATAAAGCGAGAAATATAAAGAGCGGTATAGTAAAGGTGCGGAAATTAAAGTTAGTTGTTAAATGTTAAAGATAACCATCTTGAAACTTGTCAAGTATGTTATCAAAGTTAGTAGGAAAATCTATGGTGAGTGAATGATGTACTCGGATTTAAATTCAATGGGGTTTATCAGAAGCTTGATAAAATCATAGCGACTACACGATAAAAACCTCCACAAGTCTTAAATCAACCGCATACAATTCTCTTCCATGTTTGATCTTTTTGATTCGGGACACGAAATATTGCGCTATGTTAAGCAGATCGCCAAGTGATTTATGTAGAAATCACCCTACAACGAGGCCGGTCAAAACTTTATGTGCTAATGTATGCGAGAAGAACGATATGTAGATCGCCTTCCGAAAGCAATACCGCACGAAAAGAAAATAGGTAACGATCTAGTCTTCACTAAGAATCCATAAGAATTCTCAAAGTATTAAGACTTTCATCGATCAAAAGACAAAAAGGAGAAGAAGAAGATAAAATGCATAAAGATAATCAACTCACACTATCATTAATATCATTCATCTAATATTATGGATTTGGTTCTTTCAAACCTATCAACATCCTAGATCCAATGATATTAATGAAATGGAGGAAGAAGAATAAAATTCACAAAAGATAATCAACTCACACTATCATTAATATCATTCATCTAATATTATGGATTAGGTCATTTCAAACCTATCAACATCCTAGATCCAATGATATTAATGAAGTGGAGGAAGTAGGAAACCAAAACAAGCATAAAAAAGGCAAAAAACCACATTCTGCCAGCAGGAAATCGATTTCATGCAGAGGGAAATTGATTTCCATAGTGCAGTTTTCAAAAAAAACAAGTCACGCTCAGCAGGAAATCGATTTCAGCCTTAAGGAAGTCGATTTCCTCAGTGTAAAAATCAGCAAAAACAGCATTTAGAGGCATAAAACTTGACTTGAACAAATGTACAAACACCTTATGATCAAACATCAATTGGAGCACGAATTTTCCATCAAATCACCATCAAATAGCACCAATATAGCATCAAAGATGCATCACACACAAGCAACAAAGATCTACATCATGATATACAAAAAGGATGAAGAAAATTTACCAAATCTTGAACAAAACTTGGATCTACTTCAAGAATCACCAACACAAATCTTGATCTCTCAACAATTGAAGAAAAAAAAGTGAAATGGATGGTGGTTTAGCTCAAAGTTTGTGAGGTTCAAGATGTAACTCACAAACTTTATGAAAGAATGAAGAGCTTTGGTGAATTTGGTAGGAATGAGGAGAGAAATTGCAAGAGGTTTTTTGGCTCTCAAAAGCTTGAGAAATGAATTTGCAAGAACTTTTTTGGCTATCAAAAGCTTGAGAAATGAGAGAGTAGAAGGCTCTATTTATAGAGTTGGAGCAAGAGTAGTGGCAAATTGGTCTTTTTGTGTTTGGTAATAAGCTTGTGTTTAATTGGTGATTAAAGTGGCAATTAAATGGTAAAATGGTAAAATGAGGTTAAAGTGGGTTTAATGAATGAGTTAATTTTGATGAGGTGGAAAATTGATAAAATGATCAAATAAAAAGGTGCCAAAATGATGTCAAGCTTCCCTCCTTATATTTTTTTAAATTTTGCGCACAGGAAATCGATTTCCCACAGGGGTAAATCAATTTCCATATTGAAAAATTTCAAAAATTCCCTTTCTTGCACTTTTTGATTTTTGCTCGATCTTTTTCCTACAAAACACAAACAAGGGAAACAAAATGCATATTTTTGTATTTTGGTTAGTATAAAACATATTAAAGAAAATTAGGTGCTTGATAGTTCCCCTCAAAGACGAAGCGAACATAACACCGAAAAATGAAATCTCAAGATTGTGATCTTGATTAATGATTGAGATGCAAATGATGTATGATCTTAGGGTCAAAAATTGGGGTATGACAGATGCCCCTATTTAAGTTTCTTCTTTACGGAGATGTGAGGGTTAAAATCCTCAGCTCGACGTAATTGAAGAGACTTAAATATAAAACACACAATTTTTGAACCTAAGGTATAATGCGATGCTAATGGATGCATCAAGTATGATTATGGAATAGAGAGGAGTATAACACCACTGGGGAGATAAGAAAGGATTCCACTGGGGGAAAAGGTATGTGTCATCCAGGGATAAAACTTGGATTCCACAGGAGAAAGAGACAGTCAACAGAAGCTTTCAAGATAAAACATGATTGCACTTCGAGAAGAGAATATCTGAGGCCTACATGAATGTGGCTACATCAAAATGAATATCAAGGTAAAACATGATTGGACAACATCAAATGACAACCAAGTTAAAACATGATTGGATATCGTCAAAGGATAATCAAGGTAAAACATGATTGGATAATCATCAACGGACAATCAAGGCAAAACATGATTGGATAACCATCACAGGTCCATCAAGATAAAATATGATTAGATGTCATCACAGGGATAATCAAGGTAAAACATGATTGGATAACATCAAATGACAATCAAGGTAAAACATGATTGAAAAATACCAAATGACAATCAAGGTAAAACATGATTAGGTAACACCAAGGTCAATCAAGGTAAAGCATGATTTGAACTTTGGGAAGAATGTATCAGAGACGTTCAAGATAAAGCATGGACGAAGCAACATCAAATGACAACCAAGATAAAACATGATTGAAGGTAACCAAGATAAAACACGGTCGAAAGTGATCAGGATAAAGCATGATTAGAGACAATCAAGATAAAACATTATTGAAGGGAAACAAGATAAAACATGGTGTAAGTGATCAGGATAAAGCATGATCAAAGACAATCAAGATAAAACATGATTGAAGGGAGCCAAGATAAAGCATGGTGTAAATCTTTCAGGAATGACACTAAAAGAAGAAAAGATACATCTAGGAACAACACTAGACGGACAAGACAAACAAGTATCTGTTTTGGATAGGTGCCAAGTAAGTTGGACTTTGATCTCAAGGTGAAGATGTTGATAGCAACAAAACCTCGAAAAATACAAATGAGTATGAAATTTGTTTCAATGCATGATGTTGAATTTTTCTATGCATGATGTATGATCAATGCAATGCAATTGTTTGTTACAACTGAGGTAGACTCTTTTGTGAGGCACGAAAGGAACTCGATTCCTCAACACGGGAACTCTGCCAATTCTGCTTACGAAGAAGATGCTTGGACATACTTCTATTACACTGGTAACTGTATCAAAAAAATGATCCTTTGAGAAGGGCTGATAAAACTGCTTGGGGATTGCTGAAGAAGATTGCCCCTGATTCACTAATTGTTGCAAATTAACTGATCATGGCTTCAGCTGAAATGTATTGGGGATGAACTGATCATGGCTTCAATTCTTGAAATGCATGTTGGGATGGCTTGCCCCAGTATAAGTCTTGAAAGGATGTTCTGATCAACAAATCTTGACTGAACAACAGGATCTTGAAATAACGTGCCCCTGATAGGATCACTGGTCAAGTTTCTCGACTGTTTGAACTTCCTGAAAGGTGAATGCTTACTTGCAAATAAAATGTTCATTCAAGAATGGTAATTTTAATGCAATGCTCAAAGCATATTTTTGAAATCAAAATCATTTTTGGAATGATGTTATTGATGTAAAGCAAATGTAATCACTGGTCAAAACATAAAGGTTAAGACATTCAAAGTGAAAGATAAAGCAAGGAGATTGTATCAAAACAAATGATTGGAAAATCTCATGGGAGTCAGGTTACGCAACCTTGTTGTAGTATGCTTTCAAACAAACCTTGCCTCAATTAGGTCTTTTAAAGGTTGTAACGTGGCCAGGTTCACGGTTTCAGAAACAAAGGATATAAGGCTCAAAATTTGATTGTACCCACCCCCTTCGTGATTATCTCCAGTCCTAAAACTCAGTTAATTCAACTTATGCATTCAGGTTCCAAGAGACTTCTGGAATTGCACCTTTGATAATGATGATAGTTCACAAGCAAAGAGAACTTTTGAGATGGCAGTCACTTCTTCCTTTTGGTAGTTACAACATTGTGTTGTTCAGGAATTTATTGACTTCTCTTTTTTTTCATCTTTTCTTTTTATATATCCCTAACTTTTGCCTGAACTGTTTATTTTTGAACTTACAGTCAGCGGGATGCCTTTATTTTTGCCTAAGTCGTTTTTGGTTTTGACTTAGCAGGCTTTTCTTTGTATACATTTTTTGATACATTTTTTTTGAAAGATAGTGACTGCCTTGCTTAATGATTAAGATGAACCATCTTTGGCTTTTGATTGACATCTCCAACATTTCTTTGATGTATGCGGAGGAGCGCTTGTGATTGAAACCTTTGTGGAAAGGTGTACTGAATGATTCTCTTAAAATAGAATGCACAGCCAAATTAATTGAGAACTACCCTGCCCCAGGTTTAAAATGTGGGTTTTTTCGTACAGAAAGAAACTCCTACTTCGAAGGCTCAGAGGGGTTGACAAGGGATTAACTTCCTTATTTCTCCAGTGTTTGGGAATTGAAACAATGCCTGTACATCATCAGCAGAGTTTTATTTGAAAGCATACAGTTCAACAACTTGGGTATTTCGTTGTCATCATCCTCCCTCCAATCTTTGCATAAAACACAAGTTTGATAGAGAAAGCAAATGGAAGAAAAAGTTTCGTAAAAGAAAGCATGAACATAAACATTGTAGATGAAAATGAATTCAAAATATGCAATGCTCATTTCATTAAAATTACCATTCAGAAACAAACAAAGTCTAAAAGTAAACAGCACAATAAAGGAAAAACAAACAGTACAGAAACAAGGCCTAGTGACTAATCAGCAACAAAGATGAGTTATCTCGTCTGAAACACTTGGCTTTAGGAAAATTGGGCTTTGACTTGTCTTCAGCCACTTTGATCTGGCAAAGGATTAGTGACGACATTAGGACCCATATCCTTGAAAGAAAGCATCTTTGATCTCACCAACTCTTGGTCTTGTTGAAGTTCTTCCATACTCTTCAGATACATGCTTCTAGTTCAATGTGTCGAGGAATCGGCTTGACAGATAAGCAAACCACTCTGAAGATGGAGACAGACAAGGATAAGTTTCCTGGACAACCTGGATGTATGTATGCAAATGATGCGATTGCTGTTTTTTTGTTTTTTTATTTATTTGATTTTCAAAGAATTCAAGTTATTACTTTGTAATCATCAAAACATGAAGGAGGTAAATCCTATATTGGATCAAAGCTTTGATCAAGTTATCATCAAGATCAATCATCCATTTCGGTGGATTAGAGTTTTCACCCCATCGACACCCAAGATCCATTGAGTTTGATGAAACTTATGATGTTTACAAAGAAAGACCTATGAGTTCCTTGGAAATCAAATGAATGCATGGATGCATGGTTTATGCATCAATCACAATCAAGATCACACATGGTCGCATAAATAGGGTTCAAAGGTTCGACGTCACGAGCATGGAGTCAAAGTTAAGATCCACCCACAAAGGTATGAACTAGGGAATTTTGTACCTGCCGAACGGGTTCTATAAAGGTTCCCAGAGTTTTCAATCTTCTATCGGATACTACCGGCACGCACAATTGCTCATGGGCGCCAATAATATACCTAAAAAGACCTCGTCTGAGCGTAGTATCGCATGACAACAAGCTCAAATTGGTACTTGATCTTGTTTCTGCACTACATCCTAAAAAGCTTAGATGGGTAAAAAGGGTTCTAGGTCATTCAGCTTCTACGGACACTCACTATTGAAAGTAATAGCGTTCTTACGATAGTTCGTAACAACATCTACTACCTTCCATGAGGCCTCCATTGATTGGGGTTCAACCATATGACGCTCATGTTAAGGATTGCTCCTGACATGCGACTATTGGTCTTACCACCTCCTATCTCAAGTTACTCACCAAAGTTCGGGTTAGAACTTTATCTCATCACAGAGGAACCATCGAGCACCAAAAAGAAAAAAAAGAAAATAAACAAACAAAGCACACAATAATATATACAAATAAAACACACAGATAAACAAAAATAGGCTTAACACACTTAAAACTGGATCCCCAGTGAAGTCGCCATTTTTCTGTAGCGGGGAAAATCTGATATCGAAGCCATGGGATTGACTCGAATCAATATTCCGTTTGAAATCGCCACCGCGCTTTATTTTTTCAAAGGAAAAGGGAAAAGAACGTAAAACCCAAAGTTTTGTTTTTTAAAAACAAGAAAGAGATCTCAGGTACGGGTGTTGATTATATGAGGGGAAGGTTTAAAGCACCCCTCATATCCGTGGTACTCCACGGGAACCTTTTTGAAAATCTGTGTGTGTGTGTGCTAAAAAATGGTTTGTTTTATTTTTAAAATAAGCTCGGCAAAGCGTTAAGCTTTGGGCCTACATACCTCCTCGGTGCAATGGAGAAGTCAGAGCTAATGTAGTTCCGCTTTTGGAAAAATACGTTTTTAAAACGAATAAACACTTTGTTGTCGTTAGAGAGAAATACTCAGCCATTGATCTTGAGCATGAGAACAAACAAGTTCTTTGCATCGCAAATGAAAGAAGGGCTCCAACTCGGATAAAATCAACGAGTATGCCACTAGCTCTCTCACGCGGAAAAGATCTCGTTATTATCAATCAATTTCAAAATCGTGGGGTATAACCACTCGTTTCGACAATTAACGGTGTCTAAACTTTTGAAGAAAAGCCACTAAGGGCGAAAGATATTTTTAAGAAAAAGTTTTGAAAAGGTTTGCAAACATAAGAATGTTTTGGAAAAAGAGAGAAGATTTTGAAAATTTAAGAATGGGAGGAGATGAAGAGGCTATCCTATTGCGTAAAATAAAAGCTAAGGAAAGAAACGGTCTAACCAAGTAAGAAGCCAACACTTGACATTAAGAGTCAAGGTAGATTTCCCATCCTTTGGAATTATCGATACCAACACATTAACACTTGGGGATCCAGATGAACTTATTGTCTTAGCACCACTTTTCATTAAGCACATTAAGATTCTGACGAAAGTCGGGCAGAGTAACGGCTGTTTTCGGGTAAAATCCTTATCTCAATGCCTTGGAATTAACCATCAAGGGCTTTCAAGGAAATACCTGCACACATAAACATACAACAGAACAATGCCAGCCAGACAGAACAATCACAGGATAGTAATAGAATGAGTCCAGAGGTACTAGGTCCATAAGTCCGAATCTCCAAAGTGCTAAGGATAGTAACCGATAGTCCAAAGAGAGCCTTATGTATTTTTTAGATTTTGATTGTTTATTAGTGTTTTAGCAAAAAAAGTAAAGTATGGTCCAAGTGGACAAAGAAAAATAACGGAAGCATAAACATATGTCCAAGTGGACAAAGGAAAAAAATGGCGGAAAGTAAATATGATGAAATGATAAAATAAAGCGATAAAGCGAGAAATATAAAGAGCGGTATAGTAAAGGTGCGGAAATTAAAGTTAGTTGTTAAATGTTAAAGATAACCATCTTGAAACTTGTCAAGTATGTTATCAAAGTTAGTAGGAAAATCTATGGTGAGTGAATGATGTACTCGGATTTAAATTCAATGGGGTTTATCAGAAGCTTGATAAAATCATAGCGACTACACGATAAAAACCTCCACAAGTCTTAAATCAACCGCATACAATTCTCTTCCATGTTTGATCTTTTTGATTCGGGACACGAAATATTGCGCTATGTTAAGCAGATCGCCAAGTGATTTATGTAGAAATCACCCTACAACGAGGCCGGTCAAAACTTTATGTGCTAATGTATGCGAGAAGAACGATATGTAGATCGCCTTCCGAAAGCAATACCGCACGAAAAGAAAATAGGTAACGATCTAGTCTTCACTAAGAATCCATAAGAATTCTCAAAGTATTAAGACTTTCATCGATCAAAAGACAAAAAGGAGAAGAAGAAGATAAAATGCATAAAGATAATCAACTCACACTATCATTAATATCATTCATCTAATATTATGGATTTGGTTCTTTCAAACCTATCAACATCCTAGATCCAATGATATTAATGAAATGGAGGAAGAAGAATAAAATTCACAAAAGATAATCAACTCACACTATCATTAATATCATTCATCTAATATTATGGATTAGGTCATTTCAAACCTATCAACATCCTAGATCCAATGATATTAATGAAGTGGAGGAAGTAGGAAACCAAAACAAGCATAAAAAAGGCAAAAAACCACATTCTGCCAGCAGGAAATCGATTTCATGCAGAGGGAAATCGATTTCCATAGTGCAGTTTTCAAAAAAAACAAGTCACGCTCAGCAGGAAATCGATTTCAGCCTTAAGGAAATCGATTTCCTCAGTGTAAAAATCAGCAAAAACAGCATTTAGAGGCATAAAACTTGACTTGAACAAATGTACAAACACCTTATGATCAAACATCAATTGGAGCACGAATTTTCCCTCAAATCACCATCAAATAGCACCAATATAGCATCAAAGATGCATCACACACAAGCAACAAAGATCTACATCATGATATACAAAAAGGATGAAGAAAATTTACCAAATCTTGAACAAAACTTGGATCTACTTCAAGAATCACCAACACAAATCTTGATCTCTCAACAATTGAAGAAAAAAAAGTGAAATGGATGGTGGTTTAGCTCAAAGTTTGTGAGGTTCAAGATGTAACTCACAAACTTTATGAAAGAATGAAGAGCTTTGGTGAATTTGGTAGGAATGAGGAGAGAAATTGCAAGAGGTTTTTTGGCTCTCAAAAGCTTGAGAAATGAATTTGCAAGAACTTTTTTGGCTATCAAAAGCTTGAGAAATGAGAGAGTAGAAGGCTCTATTTATTGAGTTGGAGCAAGAGTAGTGGCAAATTGGTCTTTTTGTGTTTGGTAATAAGCTTGTGTTTAATTGGTGATTAAAGTGGCAATTAAATGGTAAAATGGTAAAATGAGGTTAAAGTGGGTTTAATGAATGAGTTAATTTTGATGAGGTGGAAAATTGATAAAATGATCAAATAAAAAGGTGCCAAAATGATGTCAAGCTTCCCTCCTTATATTTTTTTAAATTTTGCGCACAGGAAATCGATTTCCCACAGGGGTAAATCGATTTCCATATTGAAAAATTTCAAAAATTCCCTTTCTTGCACTTTTTGATTTTTGCTCGATCTTTTTCCTACAAAACACAAACAAGGGAAACAAAATGCATATTTTTGTATTTTGGTTAGTATAAAACATATTAAAGAAAATTAGGTGCTTGATAGTTCCCCTCAAAGACGAAGCGAACATAACACCAAAAAATGAAATCTCAAGATTGTGATCTTGATTAATGATTGAGATGCAAATGATGTATGATCTTAGGGTCAAAAATTGGGGTATGACAGATGCCCCTATTTAAGTTTCTTCTTTCCGGAGATGTGAGGGTTAAAATCCTCAGCTCGACGTAATTGAAGAGACTTAAATATAAAACACACAATTTTTGAACCTAAGGTATAATGCGATGCTAATGGATGCATCAAGTATGATTATGGAATAGAGAGGAGTATAACACCACTGGGGAGATAAGAAAGGATTCCACTGGGGGAAAAGGTATGTGTCATCCAGGGATAAAACTTGGATTCCACAGGAGAAAGAGACAGTCAACAGAAGCTTTCAAGATAAAACATGATTGCACTTCGAGAAGAGAATATCTGAGGCCTACATGAATGTGGCTACATCAAAATGAATATCAAGGTAAAACATGATTGGACAACATCAAATGACAACCAAGGTAAAACATGATTGGATATCGTCAAAGGATAATCAAGGTAAAACATGATTGGATAATCATCAACGGACAATCAAGGCAAAACATGATTGGATAACCATCACAGGTCCATCAAGATAAAATATGATTAGATGTCATCACAGGGATAATCAAGGTAAAACATGATTGGATAACATCAAATGACAATCAAGGTAAAACATGATTGAAAAATACCAAATGATAATCAAGGTAAAACATGATTAGGTAACACCAAGGTCAATCAAGGTAAAGCATGATTTGAACTTTGGGAAGAATGCATCAGAGACGTTCAAGATAAAGCATGGACGAAGCAACATCAAATGACAACCAAGATAAAACATGATTGAAGGTAACCAAGATAAAACACGGTCGAAAGTGATCAGGATAAAGCATGATTAGAGACAATCAAGATAAAACATGATTGAAGGGAAACAAGATAAAACATGGTGTAAGTGATCAGGATAAAGCATGATCAAAGACAATCAAGATAAAACATGATTGAAGGGAGCCAAGATAAAGCATGGTGTAAATCTTTCAGGAATGACACTAAAAGAAGAAAAGATACATCTAGGAACAACACTAGACGGACAAGACAAACAAGTATCTGTTTTGGATAGGTGCCAAGTAAGTTGGACTTTGATCTCAAGGTGAAGATGTTGATAGCATGTTCATATATACATCACATCATTCAATACAATCAATCACAGTAAACCGTAGAATCACATCACAAGGTTTACACAGTCTAAAATAGCATACAAACAGGCCTACAAATCGAAAGTTACACATCATCGAACTTTCCAGAAAAATCACAAAACAGAAATTTCACATGCAGGAAACAATACGCGTATCATAGGGTCCATACGCGCCCATACGCGTATCCCCTTGCCTCATACGCGTATCATACGCATTTCACCAGAACTCAAAATGACCTAGAAACCAACCCATACGCGTATCAGCCTTGCCATACGCGTATCACCAGAATAATTTTCCTCTTTCAAAATTCCCATACGCGTATGAGCATCCTCATACGCTACGCATACGCAACCAGTACGTGGTATTTGGGACAGGGCAACTGCGTATCATACGCGTATAGCCCATTGGGAGTGTCCCCCATACGCGTATGACCTCATCCCATACGCGTATGGCACTGTTTCATACGCGAAACACCAGAAAATGCCCAGAACCTGCAGAATTCGTAACAGTCCAAAACCCATTCGTTTTTACTCATACCAGTCCACGATTTTGAGTCTAAAAACCAGAAAAATTGCATCTAAACAGCATACGAATTCGTCCATAACCATAGTATATGATCCCATAATCAATTTCATTCATCATACCCTAAATCTATCAGTTATTAGGGATTAACAGTTCAATTTCAATGATGAACACAGATAAAAATTCAGAATATAGAATCAATGGATCCAACCATACTCCTAATCCATACTATCACCTATAATACGATAAAAGAGATTAAATGGGGAGTCTCCCCTTACCTCAGATAAAAGTCTTGGTTCTTGGTCTCTCCCTCTACAGTTCTCCTTCACGTACCTTGTTCCCAATTCTGTTCTTTCACGTTCTTTTCTTTCCCAATTCCCAATTCTGATTATTTTATGAAAAATAATGTTAAATTAGTAAGGGCTTTACTGCACCACACCCCCTCTTCTTACTAATTTCACACATGGCCCAAATGCCTTTTAACCATCATTTTCCTCTTATTTTCATAAAATCCATAATAATAATAATTATTAATCTAATATTCAAATTAAATTAAAAAATTAAAACTATACGGGTGTTACAAAAACTCTTTATGAAATCTATATTTGTTGTAGTGTATCTCGCTATTTATTAATCGTCGAGCATCTTGGTATGATGTATAATGGCTAGCTTTAACATTCTTCATAAGTGTCTCCTACAATTATCAATTTGGAATGATTTATGCCATACCTGGTAGGAACACCAGTCTCTTTCTTTGGTCGCAAATTACCATTTCTTCCAATTGTTTTGTCAAGGGAGGTCGTGTTGAACTCCATTACATTCTCTACCCCTTTCTCTCTTCTGTCACAATGAAAGGATTTGTGTCTCTTTTGGCTCTAGATAGACTGACACATATTGCCATGGGTATTATGATATTTCATTTGAGTGGGGTGGGGAGGCCAACACGTGTAGTGTCGGCGCAAAGGGTCAACCTAGGATGTAATTATAGACCATTTTACAAGGGACCACGAAAAAATGCAGAGCAACCATCCTAGTGTGCCTTCTTTCTCCATGGGTGACATTAGTTCGACATATCCTCAAGGGAGAATAACATTGACTTTGAAATCTTGTAGGTTGGATCCCTCATACATTGATAACGTTTCCCTTTTCAACCTGAGCTTCTCGAACAGTTCTGCATACATGATGTCACACAAGCTCCCCCCATCTATGAGGATCCTCAATACATCAAATTTGGCCATAATATATGTTATTACCAAGGAAAGATTTTGTTTAGGATTGTGCCGACCTTTGAGTTGTCATAGAACTCATGGGTAGATCTCCTTGGCTTCCCTTCATAACTTGCCTCTCCTTCTTTACTAACCACCATTATCTTAGTGTTTCTTTTTTTAATAGTTCCCTTGGATGGGTTCATAGGCTTGGGAAGACCTCTAGTAATGAACGTGAGGTATTGATGTTTCCCCTTCTTGTCTTCTTCTTCTATGATACTACTATAATTTTTTCCTTTAGCCCCACTTTATAGTCTATATGGTTTTCTTAGGAGATCTTTTTTCTTGGCAAATTGATCATTTCTTGATTTCTTTCTGATTCATATTTTTAAATGCATTCCTAGGTGTATTGAGTGAGACTCCGATTCTTGATCAACATTTAGATTTTTTGCTTCAATTGGATGCATTCATCGGTATTAAGGCTCTAACTCTTATGGAAATTACAAAATCATGTTTTGTCAGTCCTGGAAAACTCCTTTATCGAATAAGGGTTTCCAATTTCAGCTTCGTTGATTGCAGTATTTGCATATTCTTATAGTATTTTATCCCTTAAAGTGTTCATTGGAGTAAAGGATGAGAACATGCCTCGAGGTCCCTTGTCTCCTTTGTCTTAATGGTGGTTGTTGTATTTCTTCTGTCTCCGACGATTTATTGGGTTTCTTGCTACTCGACTTTTCTCTACCTATACGGCCAAGAAGTCTTATTCATAATTGATGTACGGTTGGATTTGTTAAGAGATTGTTTATATCCAACACTTTAATTTTTCATTCATTCCCTTACTTTTATTTCTACTTTGGTAGACCGATTAATGTATTCGCACATGGTATCCTTCTTATTTTTCTAAACCCCACTGAGTACGACTATCATGGTGGGATTCTGCTTTCAAGTAGTGAATTGATTGGTAAAAGAGTCACAGAGCTCCAATCAAGAGTTGATTCTTCCTCTAGGAGGGCCTTGAATCAAGTCATTAATGCTCCTTTTAATTTTAACACGAATAACACTAAAAAAATGAATAGTCGATTCTAGAGTCTACATGCTCGATGTGTTTCTTAGTATCTCCCAAACCATCATAGTTATCCAACTTGGGAGGTTTCTCAACAAATTTTGTAATCTAGCTATCAAGGATGCGTTTTGAGAGCTAATTCCTCTTTCCCCAAGGAGCCTGCATTTCGACGTTGTGCATTCTGTCTATTCAAGAGTAACGCGATGAACAATGGTGAGGATGATGTATCTTTGATGGGTGTGACTACCTTCCTTCAAACTCTCGTAGTGGGGTATGATGTTCTCGATGCTAGATACAATTTGGGGATTTAGGGGCCTCCATGCAAGGAGAGACGGTGTAAGCCAAATCATGTTCTAGCTCAACTTCGTGATTGGCTTTTAAGATGCTTTGCATACAAAATTTTCCCTGGCAGGAGCATATTGTAAATATTTTTCCGATTTGGACTACCACTACTACAAAATAGACATTTCATAAAACACTATTAAAAATGCCTTTATGTCAATTGTGGTAGTAAATCGTTTTTGGGCGTTTTTTTGTTGGAATTTACTAAAAGACATTTCACTACCGTCATAGTTAAAAACCATAGTGAAATGTTCCAGGAATGACAAGGTTTGAATCTCAGCTCCAACAATTTTCCATTTATCGTCAATAAATGGGCTTCACCTTTTATATCTCCATGGTTCTTTTAGTCAACCTGGTGTAAAGATCAATCATTTCATCCATGTTCAACCTGTTGATACTTATTTATTATATAAGCGAAATTATCTCTCGCTCAGTACATAACATCTATTTCTCAACAAAAAAAAACCCTAACATATATTTCATTCTTCTCTCTCAAAACAAAACCCTAACATCTATGTCACTCGTCTCATTCATATATAAACTCCAAACTTATGCAACGATATCAATTTCGTCTTCTTCAAACCTAGGCTACCTTCCAAGTTCGTCTTCTCCAAACTTATGCAGCGATTTCGCTTATGTTTCAAAATATTTTTTATCTATTATTTTTTAAGTTTCAATAGGTTATTTGATAATGTTTTGACTTGTGTATATTTCTGTTTATGTTTTTGTTTGTTTTGATTTGTAGGTATGGATGGGTGAATGAAAAAAAATTAATGAGGATGAAGAGTGAGAACAACATGAAGGTTCAAAGAAACACAAGAAATATGTGATTGAATTGGGTTTCAAGATTCTAAGATTTTTCGAACACCCAAACACAAACTGAAAAATAGTAGAAGGATAAAGAACACAAGATTTTATTCTGGTTCACCGTTAACTAGGCTCCTTCAGTCCACCCTACCCAGGTGATTTTTCCTTCTCAACAACGACTTAATCCACTAATCAAATACCATTTGATTAAAAACTCAATGACTACCTTCAATGACTTCTTGAGGATCCTGACTCAACCTTTAGTCCCCCAAAGACTATTAACCAACTTTGTTAAGTTACAAAGTGTTATGTTTACAAAATGGTTCTTGAAAGGATGATACAAACAATTACATTACAATGAGATTTACAAAGAATGAAAGTTATGAAGCTTTCAATGAAATAACAAATTTCTTCTTTGTGTTGATGCTCGACTTTTTCTATGTATTTCTCTCTACTTCTTTGAATATAATTTATGCGTTTCACGTTCATTGTTCTCTTTTAAAATAATTCGATGTTATTCCATGGCTTTAAATAATTCCTTAAGTAGATGAGAATAGATCTGTTGGGGGTGAAGTTGGAATATCATAAACCATAGCTTGCATGGAGACGTTGAGTAGTACAGTAGTAGAGTGGCGGTGGCAGCATAGTGGAAGGTGATGATGGGATGTTTTGCAAAAATAGGTACTCAAAACAATCCTTTTGTCCTCTTTTATAAGGTAGTGGAAATAATGATCATTTGTACTATTTTAATATTTTCACACTATCTTACTTCGTAGTAATCACTTTTAGACATAGACTTCTGATAGAATTTGGTGAAGCTTGCTAGAGTCAAGAGTTGCTAACTTTCTTAAATTCTAACCACTTGAGTCAGAGGCTTCTGATAGATTGATATGAAGCTTGAACAGATTAAGTCTTCTGTGTTTTGAGAAATGTCGAGTCTTGAGCTATCAAAGTCGATCTGAATAATCTTCGTTTAGTAGATGACTTGATGCTTTGTAGAAGCTGATTTGTAGTTATAAACACTTATTTCTTCAACGGTTCAGATTGCATTTTGATTGTCTAGAGTCTAAAGTTTCTTTGTTCAGAATCCAGAATTCCACTTGTCCGGAGTCAAAAACTTGAATACTCATATTCCATAATATATGGGTAAAACCTGCACACTTTAAATAAACTGTTAGAGTACACAATTGTTCTTCATACAAAAGCACTTGTTATCATCAAAACTTCAAAGATTAATTGATGAACCAAGCTTGTTCCAGCACAACAAACTTGTGTGAGTACTGTAAACTTATGGATTAACACATGTTTGCTGCTCTTACTTCAGCTTCATCCTCCTTTCCTTTTATTTTGGATTCTATTATGGGACAAGAACGTTTCTAATATATTTTATGAATTGATGTTGTTGTTACACATAAAATTTGTATGTTGTTTAAGGTTTGTTGTTGTTGAATGTTGTTGTTAATATTTGTTTAAGATGGGTTTATTATGTGGTTTGAGTGTTTTTCCAACACCTTACCGAATATATAACTTTTTGGGTTGCATTAGAAAATAATAATATGATAGATAAAGTTATTTTTGAAAATAAGTTACACGTTCAATTCTAGACAATAATCATTTAGCCCATTATCTGTATTTTACTCTTTAATAGTGAGAATTTGGTTTAACGCTTCTAATTTTTCAACTTCCCAATTCTTTCACCTCTAATTTAGCTTGCAAAGTAGATAATATGTTGAAAAATAAACTAGAGGTGAAGGAAGGGGATTGAAGAACTAGGAGCATTAAAACAAGTTCTAACAATTAAAAAGTAAAATAAAAATAAAGAGTTGGAGAATTCTTGTCTAGCATTAAACGTGTAACTTGTTCTTCTAATATAACTTAATTTGTCATATATTATGATGTTCTAGATCATACTGAAATGTTATATGTTTAGTGAGCATTGACGAACTAAGCATTTCACATAATTTATAATAAATTCAGTGTATATATCACAACGGCTGCTTAGACCAGCCGTTGTTAAATGTTTTTCTTTAAATCATATCACAACGGTTGTTGATGTAACCATTGTGATAGTTAGCGCACTTCTTGACATATAATCACGGTCGCGCGACCGTGGTAGAAAGCAACATACATACAACCACCCCTTACCTCACAATGGTTGATCAGGTGTTGTGGTATCCCTTTTTCAATCATTGTGATATCACTTTTACATAGTAATGTACCCTTTATGCCAAAGAGTGTGAATTATGTTGTTGCATTAGGTTATAAACATTGTTAAGAAGATCCTTTTCCCCTTGCATACCTAGACATGCTTGAAACTACTAGAGGCTTTGAAAAATCTCTTGTTAGGGAATCAACAGTTTCAATGGAGTCTACTTCGAGGTTTGGCCTTGGAATGGTTGTTGAAAAGACTGAAAAATCAGAAGGACTTAAATGTGTCTTGGCTGATTGTCCGAGAAACTAGATTTTATAGTGGAGGAGCAGAGGGATAAGTCACTAAGACACGATCATTTTGAGTGTAGAAGGAAGAAGAGTCTCCCTCGTCAGATCGAGAGCAGTGATTGTTGTAAGGGCCGCAGTGGCGGCGTTGCATTGAATGGTTGATCAAGTAGCTTTCGATATCGCCATCATTTCTCGATTTTTTTTAGTGTTTGGAAAAGGAAAGAGATCGTATGTTTACCAAATCACGGTGAGAAAAAGTGGCTTCTTTTGGAATTACGCGGGAATTAGATGTCAGATTTCCATAGACGACGACATTATTCCGTTCAAGAACTATAAATAAGTGATGATGATGAGAGGTAGGGTCCAGGTATGGTGGAGTGGCCTTCCGATGCGACGGAGCGGGGTAGACCTATATGTAAGGTTAACACTTCAATGTTCAAGTCACTAAATGAATAAGAAGTAGTTTAAGTGTATGAAAGAATAAAATACATGTATCTAGCGAATGCAGAGCTTTATATAATTTAGACCATCCACTTAAAGTGGCATTTCACCAGATTCACCGTCTGAATAAAATATCTGGATTTGACGCGTGTAGAATTTTATATAGTTTAGATGATTAAAATTGCTTCAAGTTAAAGTGGCTCTTCGCATTTACTTCTCTCGCCTTTTCTCGTGATGTTTGCGGTTGAACCTTGATGTATTTGTCTTGTAAATCGACCCAAAACAAGATGCAATATACTAAAGATTGGTATAACGGGGTCCATCAACTTCTCTTAAAAAGATAAATATAATTCCAAATAAAAAATGGGTGTGGGATTCAACTTAAAGCTTGAATTCCTTGAATTCTTAGGTTTTTATAATTTTAGATCATCATGATCTCAAATTGTTAACATCCATGGAATGGCTCTAACTAGAAGAAGACCCAAGAAATCAAAAGTGACATTGATACTTATGTCACTTAATCATTTAAAATTGGGAGTTCGATTTCATAAAGAGAGGTTAATTTCTACAATATTTATATATAAAAAAATGTTATAGATTACATGGTATTATAAGTGGTATATTCGACACCAAATCATGCAATAAATGTTTCCTCCCACAAGAGACGAGAGTTATGTAACACAGGGTATGGATGACAATAATCAAGGGTACGGTTGAAACTGTTGTCTTCACAAATATAGCTATAGCATGAGCTACATGCATAGAGCTAGCATTTGTAGTTTAGGACCACCTCCTCCTACCTACACCCCCCTTAACTGTGCAATATACAGTCATAATAATCCCTCTCTTTAACAGCTTTATGAGGTGGCCACCCTTCTCTTTCGGCCTTACTCAATGGTAGGGTAGGCTTATAAGTGTACACACTTAGTTCACTTATATTATTGGTGGCCACAAATAACTAAAATTTGTATTTTAATAAATATTATATTCATATGTATATAGAATATTATATTCATATTTATATTCATATGTATAGAGAATATTATATTCATATGTACGTAGAGTCATTTTCGTGTAAGATAGTCTACCACAAAGGTGTAAAGGTTGAAAAAACAATTAAGTTTAAAACATAGAGTATCTATTTATTTTGTCACAACTAAATTATAATATGTTTGTCCTGCATATATAAGATAGGTCTGTTTTGTCTGTAATTTTTCGCAAAACGATTCAAGGCTTTTAATTCCTTAATATGTTTGTTTTGTTCCACTCAACTTTTTCACACTTCGTTGAATACGGGTATTAACATAAATTTTTATAATTTTTTAATTAAAAAGGTGTAGTGATCGCGGCTTCATCTTACCTAGCCTTCATTTTGTTGGAGACAATTCAAGGGGGTCAACGAGGGAGTACTTTACTTGAGACACGCTTTTGTGAGAGACACATCACATCTCCACCTAAAATCTTAATGTGATAGATGAGTGAGTTCTCTTATTTATAAAGTGTTCATTCTTCTGTTTTCTAACCAATGTGTAACTTCTTACTCACACTTGATTCTCAATACATTTTGAGACAGACCAAGATATCAAATATACATCTTCAATAATGTTTGTCTCGTTCTGATTTGATTTTTCTGTGAATTTTTGTGAATTAGGACCAAACAGGACGAGTATACCCGTTTGACATCCCTAACTGTAACTAACCTACACATAACCTTTGAAAATCTAAGACTGTTGTATGCATAGATATATACATATCTTTTTACACAGCCATTTAAATATAATCATCTTATTATTAAAATATTTAATATTTTTTAATTATTTTTAACTTTACACTTGATTGATTATTATTGGATTAAATATCAACTTTTTTACCTCAACAATTCATAAAAGTCAAGTTTAAGAATAAATGAGAGAAAGTCACATGAAAATAAATGGCATCCATAATAATGACAACATAGAACATGTTCTTGATGATTTTAACATTTATTGTTGTTATATTCCTTGTTGTTTGTTGTTGTTTAGGTGGGGTGGTGGTATTGTTTGTGATTAAACCAATGGGCTTGATATTCCCACTTAATTGTTCTACTACTAGCTAGGCCTTTGCTTTTCAGACTATTTGATAAACAAATTCTAATTCCTTTACCTAACATTTTTCCATTTGGGGGTAATTATGCCACTTTTGATAGTAATGTGCTCCCAAACTTATGCCAATCACATTTTCTAAAGGATTTACTCTTTCGGTCCAGTAACATTTATTGTATTTAATCATTTATATAAAAAATGAGAATGATAATTCTATGCATTTACTCATAATTATTATTAATATATTTTTATATCATAAATATAAAATATAAATTACTAATAACTTTAGAATGATGTACATCATATTATCTAAGCTATTATTATCAATATTTTGTTATGATACATTATAATATATTTTCTATGGATTTAAATATAAGCAACTGTTTGATATAAAAAGTTTATGCATGTATGTATATTTAAAAGTGATATTTCTATAAGTCAACGGCCAAAACCTTGTTTGAAAGCAAAAGCTCCTCATTACAAGCTATTGTTGATAGGATGATACAATCGTTCATATCAATGGCTTGTGTCATGTGATAGAATGGAAAATGCCATCCTTTAGAGAAAGGGATTCTAAGAACACCCACATTTAAAGAATCTACTTAGATTCTTTAAATAAATCCCACTAAATATTTTAAATTATTTTATATTTTCTAATTATTTAAGCAAATCTTTTAATTTTTTTAAATATCAATACATTCTATCAAAAGTTATAAAATGGGTCCTATTAAACACTACAAAATACTTTAAATTTAATATTATTTACATATTTCTATCCCAATTCATGTTTAGGAGCTTTGTTGGACAGAAGGACGTTTCCAACTAACACATGTCACTATTTCTTAATTATCTATAGTTTTCTCATAAGATGGCTTTGGGGTATGCGTATGAATGGTGACATGACACCGATGCTTATGTTCTAAGAGCTTTTTTACTGAAATAAAGAGGGCAAGTATAGGGATTCAAATTATACAATTTTCCGCATTTTCCATTAAAGCGTGTTGGAGTTGATTCGAATAAGGATTTGCACTTGATTCAAATCATGGAGTCTTTGATTCAAATCATACTTCTTTCTTGATTCGAATTAAGCGTAAAATGGGTTAAAAAATATGATTCATTTTTATTCCACTTCACTTGTCCATTTGACTCAAATCATGTATTATTCTTGATTCGAATCTAACCAATTTTTACCACTCATTTTTTATGCTTAATCTCAAACACATATAAAACATTTTGTCAACATGTTTCATGTAATGAATCTCATAACCATTTTGTGATTTTTGTGAAATCAACTTCCTCTCACTTTTGAAAACTTCAAAACCCATGCATTTGAATTTCTTTCTTCTTCTTCAACCTTTGTTTTGATTTCAAATTTTGATAATGAGAGACATGTGATTGATTGAGGAAAACAATGTCTTGAAACGAATTGTTTTTGTAGAATTGGGTAAAGATTTTCAGTTTCTTGCAAGATTGAAGAGTTGTCATTGGTGCTGATAAATTCCAGTGAAAAGAAGAAGAATCTTCTCTCTAGTTTTCCTTGGTAGTGATTGTGTGGAAGGCTACCGACAAGGCAGATTTCTTCTAAAATCTTTGAAAAATTCATCGATCAAGGAATTAGTAGGATCAAAGGATTGATTCCTACATTTTAAGGCTTGAAGCAGATTGGTAATATTGGAAGAATTTGAACCGTCAATTAAGTAAATATTATGCAAAAGAGTTTGGCATTAAGATGTATACAAGTCAATATCTCAATAGAAGATTTATTTTCTTCAACATTATTGTGGACTAGTGATTGTATGAACTCTTATAACATTTTTCACAATAAAAAGGAACTATATATGTAGGTCCCAATGGGAAACCATTGAAGAATGCATGTAGGTAAAGCGAGGAAGAACGCCGAAGCAATATAAATCAAGGTGACTTCTTTCTCTTTTACACTCACATTTAAATTTTGTAGGATATTGCATGCCTAGGTTTTCAATTCTTAGAGTAGTTTATTGTTTATTCCATTGGTAGAGATTTGTTGCTTAAGAATAGGTTTTGTTGATTCGATACCTAATCGAGCTTTAGTGGTGATTAAAATCTGAGAAACTTGTTGAGTTTAGAATTCAAAAAATTGAATCGTTGTATAAACACACCATGTGAAGTATACAACTAAATAAATTGAATACCTTGTGTATCATTAGAACATCTTGATATTGGTGAAGTGATTAAGTGCTTACCCGAACCAATTTCTATATAAGTGTAATTCTCTTATTTTTCGCTCTAAATATTCCACAAGGAAACTCTAAAAACCTTTGATAATTCATTTTTGAAAAATTAACTGAATTTTGTTTAAAAAAATCTATTCACTCCCTTATAGAGTGTTTTCTTACTCCATATTCTCACCCAACAGTTGCAAGTTAAACCTTGGTGTATAATATTGTGATATGATTTTATGCTAAAAAATCAAGTAGTTTGTGGAACTCTCAAGGAGAAACCCTTGGTGACTAGAGTAGGTTGTGTGGTTCATAGGACGAATCGGTATAAATTCTTGCATGTTCTTTCTTTTCCCTTATATTTTTTTATTTTAAAATATTTATTCTTACGTACTTAATCTCCGACGCATCTCTTTTATTAAAAATCAATCAAGTAAAATCAAAAAATTTCCTGAAATTTTTAAAAACCTTTTTAACACAATTCATTCTCATTCTTGTATTTGAAGTCACTTGGTTAATTAACAGAAACCTCTCCATTGGTAGTAAACATGCTATTAATCAAATCCATTAACTTCCATGTGCAGAAGATACATTCTTAAATTGTGGTATGATAACCAAAAGGACCCAAGTTGACCATCCAACCAACAACGCCTACTAGTTCTATAAAGAAAAGATTCATTAGTGTCGGAGGAAAGCCTTGCAATGGATGGAAACATCTTCTCTAAAATCATGTTAAACCTGCTAACATTTCTTCTTTTTACAGGATTCAGAACATGACCAAAAACATTCCCTTAATCTCTCACTATCACTATATTTTAGAAAAGGCCCCAGACACGTCAGACTGATTCTTCTGAAGTTGTCAAAAAATCCAAATTATGTTAATAAACCAATGGGGGATAAAAGAGCATAAAACACTAGAAAAACTAACAAACCAAGAGTAGAGGTTACTTCTTCAAGAGATATGACAAGCATTACACGGTCCATAATTGGTCCTCCGGGAAGATACTTGATAGTATCGTCCAAATCTAACATGTTAATGCAAAGAAAATGGAAGTATGAGTTTAGAGAAAGAATTGCCCCCCTTTTGGATCTTAGAGCCTAATTCTTCTTCTATAAATTAATAGGACCAAAGAATAAATTCTTATAGGCCCGAAAAATAATTAATTTTAGTGTATTTTTAAACTCCACACTATTGGTATCCTAATTCATTTGATTGGGGGTGGCATCAAATGTGCCACTCGACAAGTGCCAAAATTAATCATTTAACATAATAAATTATTAATTTAAAACACAAGAAATCACATGAAATACCCCTAATTTATCATAAAAATGATATAGATCGCATGTATGACATTTAAACTATTCTATTCATGAATTCATGTGAAAAATGAATCACAAAATACAAAAATTGAGTAGTAGGGGACTCATTGGGTGAAGCAGGGGATCTCCCACCCAATACAAGATCAAAATAGAGCAACCTTTTAAACTCTTCCTTGCCAGAAAAAGAAACAAGCTTTCTAGGCAAGCACAAGAGGTTAGAGATTATTTTGAGGCGGATTTAATACATGCAGAAGCAAGGAAACTTGCTAGGCGAGGTGATATACTCTCTAGGAGAATCAAGGTAGTTTAGAGACTTCCTAGCTAAGTATATTTAGGGTGAAGGAAGGATTTTTCTCGTGAGACGTACATGGAGGCTTGATGGCTAAGATAAGGCGTCCAAAGATCACTTTAATGAGCTAGACATGACTTATTAATGAAGAAAAGAAAGCTCCCTAGATGAGCTAAAGACCTCTTTGAGCAAAATCTTAAGAATCAGAACTCTATAAATAGAGGTCTCGACCATTTGTTTCAGAATAATTCAATATAATTCAAGCTATATTCATTATGTAACTCAGAGAGAACAATGGAGAATTAAGAGGGAGAAGCTCAATAGGGATATTGAAGAATTGAAGGTGAAGGCTATGTCCGTCTAAGAAATCTTCATGGATGTTATTCCATCTCGTTTGTCTTGATCATCATTGTAAAGATTCTATGATTAAGAGTAGCCAAATTCTCTTTTGTTGGGGGTTAGATGTAGTTATGCAAATTCATGCATTCATCTTGATCATAGTATTATACATGTTCTAGTTATTCATTAATATTGATGATTATTTTCATTCTTAATGCTTGTTATGAATTAGCTACTTATAACTTTAATTATGGTTTTGAACTGATATTGAGAAATACTATTCTTAATTAGATCTAAGATTTTCATATGTTAGATTCTAAACTTAGAACACATATTTATGTCTAGCATTCACATATACTATCAAAAGTGTACGTTATCTTATTGGTTAACTGGCTGAGAAATTGTGAGTTAAGCAGTACAATTGATTCCACGCCGTTGTTTGGTCATAAACAACATATGCAGAGCGATAAGTGATAATATTAAATGATGAATAAGAGTACATGTCTATATATATATATATATATATATATATATATATATATATATATTTATATATAATTGATCATGAGGATCCATAAGGATAGGATACTGAAATCTAACTCCAACAATCTCAATTTCATCTGTTAAATCTTATTTCCATTCACTATTACTTTAACCTAATTATCAAACAAACAAATTTTTTAAATACTTTGGTTAAAATTATATATATTGTTGAACTACTTTTGAATGTCGCATAAGTCCTTGTCAAGATGATAAAAGCAAATACTTACTTTTGTTGCAAATATCGCACTACTAACACCACTGCCACCCATTCAAGCAAAAATAACTGGTGATTGTACAGTTCCCAACAACAGAGATAAAACAAAGTTACACCCATAATCAGAGATAAAACAAAGTTACACCCATAATCATAAATACCCATTGTAGTTGGGGACTAACATAAAGTTACCCAAAATAAAAGAAAATGGAACATGAATTTACAATAACTATCAAAAATGTCATATTCACCATAGATGACAATGTAAAACTCACATGAAAGATATTCAAAAGGTATAGATAAATAAAGAGAATGTTGAGCAGATGAATCCTCAAACCATTGAATCAACACAAAAATGAATCCCACAATAAAGTTCCAAAATATGAAATGCAAGAAGTAAGCAACCCAAGGGATAGTGAAAATATAAGAAGGAAAATAAAAAAAATGTAAAGACCATTTTTATAATTACTTCTGATCAAATAAAAGAATATTAATAGAAAAAAATACAATAGTTGGAATATAAGGATTTAAGAAGACCACAAACAGACCAATCAATTAATGACATGTCAAATTCAAATTTTGTAAAGAATAATCATTGCACCTCAACTTATGCAAGAATCATTAAATATGTGTCTCACCTTAGGCATCCTGGACCCAACGTTGGGAAAAAGTGTAAAAAAGGGAGAAATGGTATGAAAACTATGGAAAACCTACACTACATCATTACAAAAAGCCGAGAAAAATGTATTCGTAGGACTCCATACACTTCACATACCTTTTTTGGTCCTTATAAAATACAAAACACAGGATGTCACTCACACTAGCTTCTAAGCACACCCAAGGAATCCCCCATATAACATCGACCTAAACCAGCTGGCTAAGTTTTGTTCCACACCAAACATTTAATATTAGAATCCAAGGAAAAATGACATTAGCATTGACTAAGGGCATCACCGATTTTTTATGACATTAGGAAACAAGCTATTATTTGGCCTTGTTGGCTAAGACTTCTTGAACAACTGATTTGGACTAAGCCAAGATTCGACCCGCATAATATTAGGTCACCAAGTTTAAGGAGATAAAGCATACAATGGCATGAATGCATTCTCCTTATAAATATATTTGATCAAGGATGACAAACCTTTACCGACAATCACATCATAAAGTCAATGAAGAGATAGCCATATCCTTATATACACTTGACCATAGATGCTTACTTTGTGTTAGGTCATAACATAATAGGACCAAACGAGATCTTCTAACATATGTGCTAAGTTGCTTTGTGTTAGGTCATAACATAATAGGACCAAACAAGATCTTCTAACATATGTCCTAAGTATCCTAGAGGAAGGTTTTAGGGCTTTTAAACCCTAGATGACTACTATAAATTTGAAAGAATAAGATAGACTAAGGTGGTACTCACTATTCTAAATAATAAACCTTAGATTTACTATTGTCAGTGACTTGATAGTCATAGTGTTTGTAAATACACTACCTCATCATTGGACATAATATATTAATGACTTTCATACTAGAATTTGTCATCACTGCCGTCATCAATGCTTAAAGATAATGATCTTTCTGTAACAATTTTCAGTCACCTTCACCATCCAAAATAAAAACTAATTTGAACTAGATCCAACTTCCACAACCAAACAAGAGACTTTTCTCCACTAATAAGAACATCTAACAGAACTTCAATGATAATCAAATTGCGAAGACGATTTGACTCTGACTCTTATATATAAAATATTTTGAAAACGATAAGTGCATATAGTTAGTTAATTATATATATATATATATATATATATATATATATATATATATATATATATATATATATATATATATATATATATATATATATATATATAAAGGGGATATGTCATTTTGGTCTGACTCTTTTTTGCATTTCCAAATATACCCTTACCTATTTACAATATTTTTCAATAGTGAAATGGACTGTATAATTACACTACCACGATAACTGCTTTCAAATTTCTCAACTGATTAATGGCATTACAACTTCCATCTAGCCTGAAGAATGCTTTTTAACTTCTTAACTTCTCTACAATATAACTTCCATCTAGCATAAAAAAAACCGTTTTCAAATTTTTCTATTGATCACTATGCAATAATGAAAAGAAACATTATGCATCCATTTTTTTTTAACTTCACAATTTCATAGAATCACTTTCTCACCATCTCGCGCTATTGCTCTTCATCCTATTAATCACTCGATCACTTTCTCTTAGTCATTCAATCACTCTAACAAATCAAAATAAATTTCAATTGTTCATCACCTAAAACCAAAATTCAATGTTATTTGCTCTAAATTATCAAAACAAGGAAGATGGACATAGAATGAGAGGAAATTATAACTGCATTGAGAGAGAGAGAGAGTTTAACCCAATACTATTCCAGGTGCTTACGCAATAAAATTCAAACTGAATGTTTCATATTATTGTGTGTTATAATTCTATTTTTAATAATGCGACAATAAACCTCTTATAAAAGATTTACACATAATTATTTTTCTCCGCTGTGCACATTAAAAAAAAGCGGATAAACGGACAAGAGAGAGGGGGAGAGAGAGTTAATTAATTTCATATTATTGAAAAAGTTTGTGATATATTTTTAAAAAAATTAATTTACTAAATGTTTTGAGAGAAATATGAAGTTGAAACTTTATAGTGAAGTTATTTATATAGTTTTTCACAAAAATTTCTTTCGTAGATATATGGCTTAATTGTATAATTTTAATTTAGTTAATTCAATTACTTTCATTGCTATGAAGTGGTTGTTATGAGATAAATGATGCATTTATCAGATGAATTTTATCATCGAATATAACTTCTTACTTTTAGAACCAGTCAATTTTTTTTCCTTTCTGTACACCCAAAGTTGCAAGATTAAAAAGTGAGACGTGTGACAGTTTCTCTCTTTAGTGAAAAAACCACATTAGATTAGACGGTTTGTGAAACTTCCTATATCCCTTCACTCTCCACTCTTAATATGTGTCTCCTCCACTTCTATCTTATTATACTAAATTATAATTCTACGACTTCTTTCTACCAAAATTTCTCATCCAATTTTATTAACTAAAATTAAATTTAAATCACTAAGTTTATTACACAAATAATTTAAATGTTAATTAAAGTTCTTTTAAGTCCTAATTTAAACTTCGATAAAAATGTGTTTGTGAAAGAGAGAGAATATGTTTCATTGAGAAAATGTTTCTTTTATAGGAATGAGGGAGAGAATGTCTTTAATAGAGAGCAAGAGATAGTATTTTTAGTATGAAAGTTTATTACTCAAATAATTAAAATTAAATAAAAAATATTAGTTTATATTTTAACATGTGTTAAAGAGCTATTTAATAAATAAGAGAAAGAAAGAGCAGGAGAGAGTGCGGGAGAGAGAGCGATTAATACCTATTTATTATTTTGCTTTTAATTTCTATAATCATACAATTTATTTAATAAATATTTTTAATTTAAGATCAAAATGACATAAAAAAATATGTGTGTGTTTTGACGTTGTGCACATTGAAAAAGCGGGCAAACGGGTACGGGAGTGTCCGTTTGAACACTAGTATATCTATGACTAACAACATGTAGGCTTTTATTACCAACTCCTAACAATGTTTAAAAAATTATACAAATGCTCAATCATATATTATCATACAAATATAGTTATACGTACCAAAAAGAAAACTAGACACATTAGTAATTGAAATATGAAAGAGAGGGGTCCCAATGAACTTGATATTATTATTATTATTTTTTTTCTTGCTTATGTGGGGTATCATTCTATAGAGTCCAGATTGTGTTTGTAGGTAACTAAAAAAAGAAGTGTGAGGACGGCGGTACCACCTTCCTCTCAATAGGCTCTTAACATGGAATCTATAGGTATGCAGTTCCTTTCTATCTATCTATCTGTCCTTAACATATACTCATCATATCATAGTGTGACATTTCCTCATACTATAAAAATTCTTTGTAACTGTTTGCAGTTTTTAATACTAGAAACTAGATTACTATAATTAATTAATATGCTAAATAGGTACGGCTATAAATTAAGGTATCATTTTGGGCATGAAATATATTTCCTCCTTTAGGTTCTTTTTTCACATTCAATGAGTTTCATATTTTGATGGTAAATTTGAAATGTGATCGCTTTCTATTGCATTTATATGTCTACTTCTTTAACAACAAAAATAAACAAACAAAGAAGTAAATGAAATCAGTGTTTGTGTTTCTCTTTTCTTAGAATTGTTATGCTCTTTGAAATGATGCAATGATATCTCATTTTAGGAAACAAAAATGATTTTTCGGTTTATTTTTATAGATGAGAAAAACTAAAAAACCTCAACAACTGTATAGTTTAAGATTAAATTTAGGCGTAGCTCTGTATGTTATGTTCTCTATGTACAATGTTTCAATCAAATTCAACAGAGTTAGTCCAATAATTATAAATTATTTATCTGAAAATTTTAATTCATGAGCTAAAATATTGTTGAGAAAATGAAAATAAAGAGAAATTATCATTAATGAAGATGTATCTTCACACAAGAAGAAAAAAAAATGCACCCTAAGCTAGGAAGGGCTTATCCACATCGAATCCTACCTACTACTCTTCATAGACAAATGGAAACAAATATAATTGTATTTGAGCTAGGACTATGAAATTATAGCTTACATGTAGTGACTTTTTGAAAGTGTTGCAAGTTACACAAGAAAACCGTTACAACTTTGTCATTTTGATTAGTTAGTTTATTGCAACCTTTCTAACTACATATATACCTCACTTGTGTATTTATCTTAATTCATTTAATAAAAAGTTTTTGTTTCAATTTCGCTCTTGATCTTTTAAATTCTCAATTTGAGAATTACTCGAAAGTCAAGTAACCTAACAAATTGGTATTAGAGTCAGGTTTGATCCTTAGCTTCAATCAATGGAAAATGGAAGAATAACTTCCAATCAATTCCCATTCAAATTACTAGTATTGAAAGGAAAGCACGATGATAGATGGTGTGCATAGATGAAAGTCATCTTCAGATTATAAGATGTGTTTGAAATCATGAATGATGGTTTATTGGAATTAGAAGGAAATTCTATAAGGGTGCAAAGAACTACTCATCGCGAATGGAACAGAAAAATTGGGGAAAGTGTGTTCTTGATCCATTAGTGTGTGAATTTGAACGTCTTTGAGAAGATAATTGAGCAAGAAACGACAAAGGGTGTGTGGGATACACTTAAGAAGCTGTATGACGGAGATGAAACGTGGAAGATAAAGTAAGCAAGACCAAGTTATCTTATGTCTGCATGTGGATGATCTATTGGTCATGGGTTCTAATGAATTTTAATCGAAAAAGTTCAAGGCAAACATAGAGAATGAGTTTGAAATGTCAGACCTAGAAAACTTGGCATACTTCTTAGGAATGGAGATTGTGAACACAAAGTATGGAGTTTTCTTTCATCAGAAGAAGTATGTAAAGGAAATCTTGAAGAAGGAATTGAAAACATGCAAAACTAGCATTCGACGGAAGAAGGAATCAAATGATGAGCTGGTAAATAGCACCTTGTACTAGTATATCATTAGCTCATTAAGATATCATTAGCAGAAACATGGAGAAAACAAGACTATGTCATCTACTTGTAATAAAGATAATCTTAAAATACATTAAAGGTACAATACACAACGGAATACTCAAGCCACATCAACAAAGCACATAATGGAGGCCAAAGTCTGTGGTTATTCTGAATTCGATTTGAGTGGTGATCAAGTTGATGGAAAGAGCATATCAAGCCATTTGTTAATGATTGGGGAAACTCCAATTTAATGGATATATCTTCATGTGGGGCACAATATGTTTTGATTAGTTAGTTTGTTGTAGTATTTCTAACTATAAATACCTTATTCCCTTGTCAATGTTTATTAATTCATTCAATAAAAAATTTCAATTTCAAATTTCTTTTGATCTTTTAATTCTTCAATTTAAGAATTAGAATTATTACATACATAATCTACAAGATAATAAGGTGGAAGTATATGTCTGGTGGATTTGATAGGAGGAAAATGAAATAAATGGTAGGAATGATAAAGTGTTCATTTATTTGTGTCTCATCTGGTAGTAAAGGTAGAAGATGAATTTTTGATTTTTTTGGTGGTAAAAGTGAAATTACAATAACAATAACACTTAACAACAATAACTTACAATTATATGATTGGTTTATTCATCAAACTCCTTTCCATTCCTATTTTTCGAGTAGCAATGAACATTTTAGTTAGAGTCGGTGGTTCTTTATCTTCATTACTTTCACGTTAAACCACGTAAAACAAGAGTATAAGAATATTAATAAAATAACACAATTTAATATTCAATTAGAATAATTTAAAATAAAATACCATTTTTTTCTCTTATAACATCAAAGCCTTTATTCTCCATCGGATGTCTCTATTTCAGTTGAGCTATATTTTGGGCATTTTGATGACTGATTTCCTACATTAATTGATATAAAAATTTACTTTAATTTCTAATGTTGAACACGAAAAAGCTCATTCACAAGTATGTTTTACACGAAAAAAGCTTACTTGAGTTGTTTGATCTCTCCAATACTCCAATAACTTTCTAAAATCTTCCTCTAGTACATATAGTGGATGATATTTTAGCTTCTCGCGAAAGGTTTAATACTTACTAAAATGATTCATTTTAAGCGAGCATTTGTATCGTCTCTAAGCATCATTTATAATAGCAAATACAACCTTCCTTCCTTCCTTTGGGACATTTTATTTTTCCTGCAAAAGTATATTCTTAGAAAGATATATACATTAAAGTATACTAACAAACACACACAATCAAATAAAAAATTTAATTACATTGAGATAATCCCACACAAAATCTATGTTGTGATCCTTCCAAATCTTAACCAAAGCTATCCAACTAGTGAAAGTGAGAGGACATAAATCTGAATTTCTTCCTATTGTTCCCAAAAAACTACTGAGTTCAGACATTGTCTTTTCACATAACTTGCAATGATCTTCTACATCTCAATTCTCAATATACTCAATAGCTCACTGTCATACCCCAATTTTTGACCTAAGATACCACCTCATATCATCTGCATATGCATCATTTGCATCTCTAACAAATTGCATAGCTTGTGTTTGCTACTTGTGCTCAGCAGGGTTTAATCAAGAAATCACTCATCAGTACAAGTAACAACCAATTAGGGTTTTGTTCTCCCTTCATCTCAAATGAATCATCTTCATCAATAATCAACATTTGGTCCTCAGAGATTCATTTCAACAAGCTCAAAGGCTATGAACCAACCAGATTAGGGTTTTGACTGAAGATAGCATACTCTTGACTTTTGCTCAGGATTTGACCCAATGACTTGGGACAAGACCTCAAGACCCCAAGTACATCATTTTGACCTAATCTATTGGCTCAAGACATCTCCTACACAAAGATTGATCAGACAAATCCTCAGATCAGGGTTTTGAATTATCAGGGACCGAAATCAGGGATCACATTTGGGAAACCCTAAAAATCTCCAGGAAGTCAATCAAAGGTTTCAATCATCCTCAAATAATCCCTATGACAACATACAATGGAAATTACACCTCAATTCAAGACCTACAGTCATCAATTTCATCAGGTCGACAATTAGGGTTTTTTGACCTAATTCATCTGAACAACTGACTTTTTAATCAGGACATGGTGTCACAACTCAAACTATGGTTCAATATCCTCTAATGCCTCAATGTGATTCATTCATACCATTCATTTGATAAGGATAGCTTGGTTCATTTGAAATCTCCAGAAACGCGATTCGTCTGAAAAAGTCAACTGTACAAGATCACCATTGACTTTTGGGGAATTTTGGTCAACCATGACTTTTGAAGTTTTAAATCATCAATATATGATATATGAAGTCATTTGATCAAGAAAAATCAAGAAAATCAATCAAGAATCAAAAAGTCAAAGTTTGACTTTCCATACTTAGAAAATTTTCTAAGTGTTTTTCAATGGTTTTTTCCAAACTTTGGAAGGGAATTTCTCAAAATTTCACCTACAAACTGAAAAAAACTTCCAACATGAAAGTTGTAGATTTTGATCCAATAAACAACTTTGACACATATAAATTTTTTTCCATAAGATCAATCATTTAAGAGATATGGTGCTTCAAAGTTGGTACTTTTTGAAAACTTCACTTAAAACTTCATTTTTCTCAAAGTTCATGGATCTTTTTCACCCATTTCCTTAAAGGTCTTGAAGAAACTTTCAACTAGGGTTTTGAAGTGTGTAATATGAGCTTTCCAAAATGTCCAAGAGCATGAAAAAATATGGAGTGTAGCCATGGTTTTGAATTTTGACATTAGTGAACTTTTTCACTTGAATTTTCACCATTTTTCACTAAGTTTCAAGACTACATGACCTATAATCCAAGCAATGATGCATAGAAGCAATGATTGAATGATATTTTCTGATTTGAAGATCAGAATGGAAGAGGATAGGAAGCTTGGAAATTAACCATGGTTTAGTTACTTTTAACCATATGCATTAAATGCAAAAGATGCCATTTTATCTCTTAAGCCAAGTCATCATTCTTGATCAACTTGCAAGAGCTTTGTATTCAGAAACTTTGGCCTATAAATAGAGGTTCAAATCACTCTTCAATTCACACCAAAACCTCACAATTATAGGTTTTCTCTCTTCTTTCTTAGAATGCAAGTTTCTTAAGTTTCAAAGAGGTGAAATTCTCAACCTCTAAACCTTTGAAGTTCTGACCAAAGTGAGGGTTCTAACATCTCATAAACATCAAATGTGATGTTTTTGATCCATCCACACACCCCAAAAACACCTAAATCTCAGAATCACTCTTTAACCACCATGTTTGCATAAAGAGAGCCTTATCATGCCAAAATTCACACCAGCCCATATCTGTCCAAGTTAATCATCCAAACACATTCCATATATCATATATGAGCTATACCAATCATCATCCATGACCTGAAACACCTCCATCATCAAATTCGATCCTCACTTCAAAGCAACTGCAGATCGGGTTCCATGGATATACTCAGGTGAATTCAATCCATTCCAAGCATTCAAACATGTTCCATAAGGTCCACTGAAGCTGTTCAGATCATCAAACAACAACTGGAACTTCTCTTTTGCAGAAATCAATTTCCAGATTGGCCGTTTTTGAAGGTAAGTAACATGAACTTCAAACTCTAACATACATGCATCATAAATGAAAAACTGGTTTACCATCTTGTTTCTGCACTATCACTGATCATTAACCCTCAATCAATTGCATCATATCATGATCATACACGATTTCACATTGAATTTCAGTTTTAGGGTTCTTCGTGTTCATCACAAAATTGACCCCCTTAGAGTGAAAATAAATGAATTCTGAGATCACCATCATGTTCCTTGTGAAAAACCGAGTGAGATAGACCATTTGATCGATCCAAACAACACAGTTTTGAAGATTTTTGAATTTCAGTTATGGTATGTTCTTGGCGCCAGATTTTCGTTCAAAGAATTCAAATATTTGTTTTTAAATATAATGAGTTGAAAGCGTATCATAAACAAGCTGCACACGCAGCTCAGCTGGTTAGTGTTTTGGTTGGTAAGCACTAGGGCGTGGGTTCAAACCCTTTGGGAGACAAAACCAATTTTTTATCACCTTTTTTCTTCATTTTTTTAACAAACTTTATCTAATTATTTAACCAATCAAATTAACTCATTTTTTATTCATTTTTTACACACTTCTTATTTAATATACCTATTTTGACAACATTAAAAAAAATCACAAAAAAAGATTTATTTAATATGTTTTAATTAGGTTTAAAATGACATGTTTTAAGTATTTTTAAATACTTTAAATATTGTTTTTTTTCATTATTTGTTAACCTAATCACTTGTAAATATTTTTGTGATCAAACCCTAATCACTTAGGTCTTAATTAAGTATTAAAACTTGTTTTAACTTAATTAAGTTGACTTTTGTCAAATTCAAATCATTTTAAAACGAGCGATCGCGATTCTTTTTCAAACGATAAACCACTTCTTTTTGATTAAATTCTTTTGACTAATCAATTAATTTTCAAAACAGTGGGGCCTCTCGAATATTAGAGAGTATAAGTCCCTTTTCTTTTTCTTTGTACAGTTTTTCAAACAGAAAACTTTTTCCAAATTACTTCCAAACAGTTTTTAAAACAATAAATCTCAAAACCATCCACCCTGTTTTATGAAAATAAAACAGGGGCCTCTCGAATATTAGAGAGTATAAGACCCACTCCTTTTTCTTTTTACACAGTCTTTTTATTCAAAATAAATAAACTTTCTTTCAAAACAAACTTTCAAACCGTTTTTCAAACGACGCGTCTGCTTTTAAAATACACCATGGGCCTCCATGTAGGTATAAGTCCCGAGCCCTTTCGTACATACCCATTCCAGTACATGAAATTAGGTATTTCATTGTACGCCTTTTTGTACATACACCTTTTTGTACATACCTCGATCAGTTTGACTTTTTAACTTTGAATAACAAACCAAAAATGAAGGTTTTTCTTTAAATCTTCCCAAAAATATACCATGGGCCTCCATGTAGGTATAAGTCCCAAGCCCCTTTGTAAATAACTGTTTACATAGCTTTGAATAAACTCAAGTGGACTTCTCCCCGAGTGTGAGTCCCGAGCCCTGTGTATACAAATGGATCATGCTTACAGGTATATTTCCTTCATAAATTCCATTATATACACACACTTTGTCATATATAACTGTTCATATAACTGTTCATATCTGTTCATGTACTTGTGCATATTTGTTCGTACTTGTTCATATGTGTGTCTGTGTTATATATGCTTATCCAACTTAGTATAACACTAGGTTCCCCATAGCCTCCTATTGGGCTTCGTGCAAAGAATCTCCCCTAGTTTAGGTTAGGACATAGAGTATGGTTTCCCGGTGAAATCGCTCTAAGAGCTCAAACCAACTATACCATGCCTCCCCTTGGGCTTTGTACAAACGAGTGACCCTCCCATAGCCTCCTCTTGGGCTTACAATGCAAGGACCCTGGATTGTCCCTCCCATAGCCTCCTCTTGGGCTTACAATGCAAGGACCCTCGGATAGCCTCCTCTTGGGCTTCGTACAAGGACCCACGGGCTTCTTATAAGCATCCCCAATATCCAAATCAAATACCCTAGGAGATTAGACATTTTTCATCTCTATGCTAGGAGTATCTCTTCTATATCATCACAAACAATCAATCAATCAATCAAACTTTTTGCCACAAGGCTGGCTAATCAATCAAACTGTTTTACCACCGTACTGGATGATTAATCAAAGTTTTTGTCACAAGGCTGACTTCATTGAAACTTTTGCCACAAGGCTGGCTGATTAATCAAAGTTTTTGTCACAAGGCTGACTTCATTGAAACTTTTGCCACAAGGCTGGTTAAACAAAAACATCTTTATCATTCTAAGCGCCATAAGTGGCACAGCCCAGGGCTTATAATGAAAAGATTTTCAAACAAAATCAAACAGATGTATGTGATGATATAGATTAGATACATCTAGCATTTAGACGACATTTGTCTATTTTCCTTTGCTTCCACTAGCATAAGTGGGAACTACGATTGCTCTGACTTTCTCAACATCCCTTTGAGAATACGTAGGCACAAGGTCGATCCTTGGCGAGCAAAACAAAACAAAACAAAAAAAACCATTCAAACCTTAGCACCCGTAGACCCCGAGCTACAGATGCTCTGATTCCCTCTAAGGGATATGTATGCAGAGGATCTCGACGATCTTTGCGAGCATAATCAAACAAACACCTTAGGTCCCACCTATTTCACAACAGAACCTTCACCGTAGCATAGAATAAAAAACAATAAAGAACCCTGTAGAGTACTACAGATACGTTGGGTGCTAATACCTTCCCTTCGTATAACCAACCCTCTTACCCAAGATCTCCCCCCACTTTTTAGGTTATTGCAGCTTTTTTCCTTTTCCTCCTTTGGAAATAATAAAAAGTTTGGTCGAAATAAAAGAAAAATCATTTTTTTGAGCACTCGAGCCCAAAGAAGGCATCAGGTGTCTCATCCCACAAAAAAGAGGAACCAAAACGATTTTTCGCCCGCGACACTCACTCATCTAATTTCCATTACCACCTATAAATTTATAAGGGTTTCTTCTGTTAAATATAAGAATTCAATACTTATCTCAATCAAAAACCCCTTGTAGCGTGATATTCACATTGCAAAATTATTGCAAAATTTTAAATAAACTGCACTGCACCCTCATTTACATAGACTACATAATTCAGATATAAGTGCAGAGGTAGGGTCAGTGGTGACTAGTTAACCACATGATATACACGCCACAAACTTGAAATTAGCAATGTGGAAAACACACCACAAAGTTGAATAATGAATAATTTTTTGTTTAAAATAAAATTATATATTCTGATTTTAAATATATATATATATATATATATAATGTTTTTATAAATTTTATAAACATATATATTATAAGCGACAACAAAATTAGGATTTTAAAAATAATTATTAAACTAATTTTAATGTTTTATTTTAGGTATTTCTGGATTTAAACTATTTTTCATTTTTCAAATCAATTTATATGTTTTATTCTACTATGAAAAATATAATCAATATATACAAAAATATCAAATAACCCATAATTCAATATATATTTATACACGAAAATAAAAAATAATGCATATCTTTATGTGAGTGTTGTGAAAAACGATGTCAAGAACAAAATATAATAGGAATTAGGAAAGATAAGAAGAACACAAGAATTGGTTATAACTGCTATTCTTTTACTTTCTCTTAAAACAAGATTACAAGTTTACAAGAATAACAAATAACCTCTCTCACCCTAAATTAGGATTTACAACTTAACAATGATGAGAGACTAGTATGCTATTTATAATAAAACCTAACATACTAACTAATGGGCTTTTTCCACAAGGCCCATTACACAAGCCAACTTAATAAACAAGCTAACTTAACAAATTAGGGTTTAAACACTCAAACCTAAATTAACATGCTAACAACCCTAGCATCTTCGACACAAGCATGTGAACAACCTTCAACTTCATGCATAATCCTGTCGAACCAAGAAGCTACCCTTCGACCATTAGTAGAGTTCGATCCAATATCTCACAAATCTTCAACTTGGACCCAACTCTACAACGTCAAAGGAACAAACTAGCTTTCTTCATGCAACTTTATCAATTGCATACAGTGGAAAAACTTGCAACTCGGGAATGTCTTTGTGATCATATCAGCAACATTGTCCTCAGTTGAAACCTTCAACACTTGGACTTCTCCATGCTCGATTACTCCTCTAACGAAATGAAGCATCACATCAATGTGCTTAGTTTGCTTGTGGTATGCTAAATTCTTCGACAGATGTATCGCACTTTGACTATCACATTTAACAGTGATACCTTTATCTTGAAGTTTCAGCTCCTTAGCAAAACCTTCAAGCCACAATGCTTCTTTCACAACTTCAGTTAGAGCAATATACTCCGCTTCAGTGGTTGATAGAGCAACAACCTTCTGAAGTGTTGCTTTCCAACTAATTGTTATGCCAAACATGTTGAAAACATATCCAGAAATAGACTTTCTAGAATCCATACAACCTGCATAATCAGAGTCGACATATCCTTCAATTACTGCTTTAGTATCTTCACCCAAGGCTCCATCATAAATTAGGACTCTGTTCAGAGACCCATTTATGTACCTTAAAATTCATTTCAATGCTTGCCAGTGAGCCTTTCCAGGATTCACCATGTACCTACTTACAAGACTTACTGCATATGCTATGTCGGGTCTAGTACAAACCATATCATACATCAAAGAACCAACTATATTAGCATATGGGATGCTATTCATATAGGCTCTTTCAACATCATTACTGGGACACTGATCAATACTCGGTTTGAATTGAGGGTTTGTTGGAGTCACAACTGGCTTCGAATTTGACATACCAAAATTTTCGAGAATCTTTCGTAGATATGCCTCTTGAGATAAGCATAACTTTGACTTTTTTTCTATCTCTTCGAATGTTAATTCCAAGAATCCTGGAAGCAGCTCCCAGATCCTTCATATCAAACTCCTTATTGAGTTCAGCCTTCACCCTCGTCACATCTTCAACATTGTTGCTTGCTATGAGAATATCATCCACATAAAGTAACAAAATAACAAATGAATTACCAGGTCGAAATCTGAAGTAAACTCAGTGGTCAAACTGACTTCTATTGAAACTTATGCGTGCCATGAACTTGTCGAATCTCCTATTCCACTGACGAGGAGATTGTTTCAGCCCATATAAAGATCTCTTTAGCTTGCACACATAATCTTCCTTCCCCTTTTCGACATACCCTTCAAGTTGCCTCATCAAGATTGTTTCATCTAGATCACCATACAAGAACGCAATCTTCACATCCATTTGTTCCAATTCAAGGTCAAATTGTGCCACCATGGCAAGCAACATTCAAATGGACATATGCTTCACAACAGGAGAAAACACATCATTGAAGTCGACACCTTCTTTCTGAGTGAAACCCCTTGCGACCAACCTTGCCTTGTATCTTTTCAACGTCACTCCTTCAATTACTTCCTTAACTTTGAAAATCCATTTACAGCTGACTAACATGGCTCCAGCAGGTTTCTTGATCAGTCCCCAGGTGTGATTATCATGAAGAGATTTCATCTCATCATCCATGGCCTTCAGCCATTCAGTCTTATTTCGACTCCTCATAACTTCCTTATAATATCTAGGTTCATCATCAAGAACCTCACTGGCTGAGATTAATGCATAAGTTATAAGATCTGCATACCCAAGTCTCTGAGGTGGCTTGATGACTCTTTTTGACCTATCTCTCGACAATAGGTAGTCATCGGCAGTTTCCTCAACTTCATCAGCATCTTCTGCTTCTTCTTCGACTTCATCTGGAATATGCAATTCAGCATCAACTTGCTCCACCTCAACAGGAATCTCTACCTGTTCCAGCTCTTCTGCACTTTGACCATCATCATCATTAGTTTTCTTGAAATCCATCTCAGCTTCATTGAAAACTACATCTCGACTGGTGATAGACCTCTTGTGACCTGGCTCTAGGCACCATAGCCTATAAGCTTTGACTCCTTCGAGGTATCCCATGAACATGCATTTCAGAGCTCTAGGTTCGACCTTGTCTTGCCTAATGTGAGCATAGGCTACGCAGCCAAATACTCTCAGTTTGTCGAGATCTGGTGGATGTCCCGACCAAACTGTTAGACGCTGGCCTAAGGATCTAGAGGGGGGGTGAATAGATCTCACAAAGTTTTTCGGATTTAATTGAACTTTAAGCGAAAGCGGTTCTGAATCGACTCGCGTCTATTCCGGACCACTATTGAAACGATTGTATATGTGTTAAAACCACTAAACAGCTTGAGATAAACGATAAGAGAATACCCTATAGAATCAATATGTCGCTCTAATGAAAATCGATTAACTTCTTATATGATGAACGATGTTTGCAATGCAGTAATAGTGAAAGAAGCAAAAACACAAACACTTGGTGATAATGATCAAATTGATAGTAATTCAATGTGTGATTAATTGTGATGTTTATACAAGTTGTTAATTCACAATTTTAACACTCGAATCGTTGATCAATTTGTAATTATAACCAAATATGAACAGAACTTAAATGAAAAGATAAAAGCGACAAGAACACGATATTTGTTTAGGCAGTTCGTCGATCGTCCTCGCTACGACTACGTCTGCCCCCAATTCCAAATTGAAATTGGGAAATCTTCCATTAATGTTGAAAGCAGTTTATACAAAGAAGATAACAAAGCGATAAACAATAAACCAAATTTGTCGATCCTTTGAATCTTCTTCCCCCTTAATCTTGAGTCAGATTAAGGTCTTCCAAGAGCTTCACTTTGATCCCTTTCTGAAGTGTCTTGAATTGCTCGAACACTTGTTCTTCAATCTTCACACTCAGCTGGATCCTTGATGAAGCTTCTTGATAAAAACCCCCAAAATTCACCTATCTTGGAGGACAAAACCCTCAGATTTTATTCACCAAAAACCCCACAAATCTTCACCCACTAGGAATCTTCAATTCCGTTCCATGGACGTTATCGAACTCGATCACTAACCCTCAACACAAGAATGATTATGTGTAATTGTGTTGGAGATGATGAAGAACGAAGATGAGAAGCCTTTGTGTATCTTTCAGTTGTTGGTGTTGAGAAGCAATAATGAACCTTGGACAATATATATGAGAGCTTATCAGTTGGAGCAAAGAAAACCAGAAATTTTGGCATTTTTTATCAAATAGGTCGACCTCTTGTAGTGCTTAGGTCGACCTAACAGAGCTGCATATCCTTCGAATGTCATTTGTTCCCAGTTAGGTTGACCTGATAAAGAAGTAGGTCGACCAGAATCCACTTCAGATGCGTTTTGGGGCTCTTTCCTCAGTTTAGGTCGACCTAGTTGTTGTGTAGGTCGACCTAGTAGAATGATATGTAAATTTCTCCATTTTAGGTCGACCTGGGTTAGGAGTAGGTCGACCTGACTGCTGTTTTTCTGAGTTCCTCCTATTTTACTTGTGTTGAGTCGACCTATATGCATAGTAGGTCGACCTGCTCTGTCATGAGTGACCAATGCTTGCTTTTCTTTGAGTTCTTCTGCTTGTGCCTTGTTGCTTGTATGCTTATTGAGTTTGCCATGAATCAAAAACATCTTTGTGAGTGTGATCTTGTATTCACATACTCCCCCTTTTTGATGATGGCAAACCAGTAGTAGAAGCTTTGGCAATAAGTGGTAAAAGCTCCCCCGGACTTGTATGCGTAAGCTTAAGTGGCTGCATACTGAGCTCCCCCGTACACTCAGCTGAGCTCCCCCGTACACTCAGCATCTATCTCCCCCTTTGACAACATCAAAAGAGATACAACGAAATAGAAGAAGAGACTAACGAGAGAAACATAGATAAAACGCTAGCATTCATAGTATAATAGATAAAAGGTAGATAGTTATAACATAAGAACCAAACATGTTTAAAGGTACACTTTAACATACATAATAATCCAAGAGATAAACAAAAGGCAAAGTACGACAACATATAGCAATTGAACAGAATGATAATGAAATGAAATGCAATGATATGATGATATGATGGAGAATGCATCCTAATGCCTGCCCCTTCTTCCTCTTCCTCTTTGAAATGTATGAGGGCGATCTTCTTCAACTTGTTCCAACAGATCCAGCACAGATAGGTTGAGAGTGTTGAAGCTTTGGCTTATGTTGGCATGACGATGCAGAGCAGTTTCTTCAAACTGATTCTGTCTTAGGGTCGAGTTGGATGCAAATGTCTCAAAATCGCTTCTGTGGTCTTGAACCAAGTTGTACAACGAGTGATATTGTCGTTGTTGTTCGTCATAGCGATCTTGTTGGAGCTGTTGCATCTGTTGGAATTGGAGCTGCTGTGTGTCGAAGTGCTGTTGTTGTAGGAGTTGCATATTTTCTAACATGGAAATGATGTTGGTTTGATCTGGCGGGGGCGGAGCTGTGTATCCCCAAGGGATATCCTCTTGTTGTGGAGGAACATATCTCCAATTTGCATCCGTATCTTGTGCAACATCTTCCATGTGGTGATCATCATCATTTGCATTGTCTTGATCAAGTCCTTCCTCTTAATTACCTGCATTGTTTCCAAACTCCGTGGGATCATCATAATTGTAAATAACCTTCCCGGTTCCCTTTTGAATGAGATAGTAGGTTTTCCTAACTGGATTCCAATGGTATCCCATAAGGGTCAAGGTGGTTTGTGAGAATTCTTGAGATTGGTGCATGCTGATGTAGTGCAAGTGATCAAGCCTCATGCCGAAATGGTTGACAATTGTTTGAATTATTGATCCATAACACACGGCTGTAGTTTTCTGTTGGACCTCATGAAACTTAGCAGCTAGGAAGTAAGGCCAATGTATACGCGTTCTGTTTTGCAGCAGATACATGAGCACAACTTCATTTCGTTCAATTCTTGAGTACCCTCCTGCTCTTGGTCGAATGATTCTTGAGATGACCCAATTTAGGAGCCTAGGATCTCGCTTCAGGTGACCGGCTGTTATTGTTTCATTTGGTTTGTCAAAGACGGAAGGGTCTTTGAGGATAGATTTCATGTAGGCCACATGGTCATAGTTTCCCGGTATATCCCCGTCTTCCATACAGAATTCATCACCTACAATTTTGAGACCAAAGATGCTAATCCAAGCCCGTTTGTCAACAACATGCGACCTAGAGCCCATTTTGAATCGGAAATTACAACCACCCCCTTTTGTAAATCCTGCATAGAAAGCCTTGACGGTATTTTCACAGTACGGAGTATCACATTGCACTAAGGGATGAATATTTTGATGTTCAATCAAATCAGCGACATCGGGGATATGCATATTTTTGACAAGATTTGGATCATAGGTATATTGCTTAACAATTTTTCGTTTCATCTGCCACTTCTCAAAATTTTCCCTACATTCAGGATGAACAAGAGCACTTACCGGTTGAGAAGATGAACTAGCAGCAACTTCCTTTCCCTTTCTTGATTTTGGAGGCATGTTTGTTGAGTAGGAGAGTGAGAAGACAGATTTTGTGCTTGAGGAATTAGGGTTGGCCGTACAAATGGGATGCAAATGAGCAAAAGAGGTAAAAGAGATGATTATGTATGAGGGGGTATGGGTCGGGTCGACCAACAGACCCAATTTGGGAAAATTTTATAGCAGTAGGTCGACCTAATTTAGGGCTGGGTCGACCTAACAGACAAGCCTTTAAAAAAAATGCAGATTAGGTCGACCTAAAAGAAGGGTAGGTCGATGTAACTGGACATTTTAGTTTGTATATTAAAAAAAACTTGAGTAGGTCGACTCAGAGGCAGATTAGGTCGACCTAAATTCCCAAAATTTGTGAAAATGCTCTATATGAGATGTATTTATGTCTAGTTACTTGCTTGTATGTTTAGAATATGATATGCTATGATTAAAGATGAAACACATACATGAGCAAGAGAGATATATGTATGAAGTCACTATAAGCATGTTAATTGATAGCATATTATAGCATCAATGATATTTTTGGAAGTGAACAACAATCATGTTACCGCCTTCTCAATATGTAGGTGTCACCGTTTAGTGGAAGCCTTTAGTCAATGTGGAATGATGTCTGGCTTGATAATGAACTACCTTTACACTAAGAGAAATGTTAGCTTGAGAATAACCAATATATAGATATAAAGTAAAGGAATAACTTTAAGAGAAAACAAACGTAATTAGCCCAAATTAGAGATATCGAGTATCCCTAATTCCCTACGAATGTTGAAGTATTGCTCCGTTGCTAGAGGTTTGGTGAAGATGTCAGCTAGTTGCTTCTTGCTCTCTACATGTTCAAATATAACGTCTCCTTTCTCTACATGATCTCTTAGGAAGTTATGCCTTATTTCAATATGCTTGGTTCGTGAGTGTAAGACAGGATTTTTACTCAAGTTTATGGCACTTGTGTTGTCGCACATGATAGGTATACGATCAAGCTTAATACCAAAGTCAAGAAGTTGTTGCTTGAGCCATAATATCTGCGCACAGTAGCTCCCGGCAGCTACATATTCTGCCTCAGCAGTAGATAATGCAACCGATACTTGTTTCTTGCTATGCCAACTTATCAATGAATTTGAGAATAGATGACATGTTCCACTGGTGCTTTTTCTATCGGATTTGCAGCCAGCAAAATCTGAGTCGGAGAATCCTACCAAGTAGCACTCATTTCCCTTTGGATACCATAGGCCATATGTAGTAGTTCCACGTAAATATCGCAGAATTCTTTTGACAGCTTTTAAGTGAGATTCTTTTGGACACGATTGATATCTTGCACAAATACACACACTAAACATAATGTCTGGTCTTGAGGCAGTAAGATACAATAGTGAACCTATCATACCTCAGTACAATTTCACATCAACCTCTTTACCTTTCTCATCTTTGTCTAGGTTAGTATTTGTTGCCATAGGTGTGTCAATCTCGTTCGCTTCACTCATTCCAAATCTTTTGAGCAGCTCTGTACAGTATTTAGTTTGACTTACAAACATTCCATGACTGAGTTGCTTGATTTGTAGGCCAAGGAAGAAATTTAGCTCACCCATGAGACTCATCTCAAATTCACTCTGCATAAGCTTAGAAAAATCTTTGACAAGTTTTGCACTCATCTTTCTCTTTCTCAGCATCTTTCTTTACAATATTTTCATTCTCGTCTTCCTTATCTTAGACAATGTCTTCAGTGGGTGGACCTGCACCATTAAATAAAAGACCCTTCTCGACATATTTTGTATAAGATTCATCAAAAGACACGTGTACTGACTCTTCCATTATAAGTAATCTTTTATTATATACCCGATATGCTTTGCTAGATTGTGAGTAACCAAGGAAGATGCCCTCATCAGCTTTAGCATCGAATTTACCAAGATTATCCTTACCATTGTTCAAGACAAAACACTTGCAACCGAATACATGGAGATGAGATACATTTGGTTTTCTACCTTTTAGTAATTCATAGGGAGTTTTGTTCAGTATAGGACGTATTATTATCCTATTCAAAACATAACATGCGGTGCTAATCGCGTCAGCCCAGAAATACTTAGGTAGACTACCCTCATTCAGCATTGTTCTTGCCAACTCCTCTAGAACCCAATTTTTACGTTCAACCACACCGTTTTGTTGTGGTGTTCTAGGAGCTGAAAAGTTATGCTCAATTCCATGTTTATCACAGTATTTTTCAAAAAGATAGTTTTCAAACTCTCCACCGTGATCACTCCGAATTGCAACTATTTTGGTGCTCATTTTATTTTGACATAATCTTGCAAATTGTGTGAAAGCTGGAAAAGTTTGATCCTTACTAGGTAGAAAGATTGTCCAACAAAATCTAGAGTAATCATCGACAATGACAAAACCATAGATGTTTCCACCTATGCTTTTAGTCCTTGAAGGGCCAAAAAGATCCATGTGAAGTAGTTCAAGAGGGCGTGATGTTGAAACCACGTTCTTTGATTTAAAAGAGATTTTTGTTTGCTTTCCCTTTTGACAAGCATCACATAGATGATCTTTTGAAAACTTCATTTTAGGTAAACCGATTACTAAATCTTTTGTGACAACTTTATTAAGTAAGTCAAAATTTATGTGGGCGAGACGTCTATGCCAAAGCCATGAGTCTTCGCCTAGAGCAATTAGACACTTGGTACTAGACTTAGATACCTCATCCAAGTTTAGCATATAGATGTTGTTTACTCTTAAGCCTTTAAACATAATATCTCTTTTCTTAGTATGTTCTATTGTGCAGCCAGAATTTGTAAACATTACTTTAAAATCTTTGTCGCACAATTGACTTATACTTAAAAGATTATGCTTAAGGCCTTCTACTAGCAGTACATCAGTTATAGTTGTGGTAGAGGGGTTACCTACACTTCCTTTACCAAGTATGGCTCCCCGATTGTTATCTCCATAGGTGACATACCCCTTTTTCTTTGCGTGAAACTCAACGAAAAGAGATATGTCTCCCGTCATGTGTCTTGAACATCCGCTATCAAGGAACCACAACCTTTCGGCAATGTCAAGACACTTTTCCTGCAAAATTAATTTAGAGAGGGAGGTCCCCAATTTTCATTGGATCCTTGGTAGTGAGTACATAATTTGTTGCACTTGGGCAACCATTGAAATACTCCTTTAGGAACTAAAATTCTCCTAAATTTGCATTTTTCAATGGTATGACCCTTTTTGCAACAATAATGAAAGGTAATATGATGAGAATATGCTGTTTTGCTAGTTGATACTTTTGGTACAAAAGTGTATTTACTATATAAAGGAGTATACGATCTTTTGAAGTTATTTGGATCAACCGCAAAAGTCACTTTTGGTTGTAGAGCCTTGTCTAATTTGGCTTTTAGATCTCTCACTTCTTTTTGCCAAATGTGACATGTCTCACAACCAAACCATGATGTAGGATCTATTTCAACTTTATCCTTTTGAATGTCTAGCATTGATTGTTTTAAAGCTTCCATATCCTTTTCGGTTTTCTCAACTTTTGATTCAAGATATGAAAAGATTTTCTTATTTGAGGCCAAAAGTTTGAAAGCTTCAATTGCATCTCTATGTAATTCTTCAAAAGCAAGTTTTAGTTGAGAATGAGATACCTTATCTATGAGTTCAGGTTTAAGATGACTTACAGCTTTCTTTTTCTTGTGTTGATGAGCCATAAGGCATAAGTTTGCTGATTCTTCTTCATCGCTTGATGAGCTTTCACTAGATGAATCACTTTCCCATGCTATGTAGGCTCTTTTAGATTTGTTATGACCTTTGCTTTGGTTCTTCTCTTTTTCCTTCTTAAGATATGGACAATCCGGTTTGTAGTGACCGACTTTCCCACAATTAAAGCAAGGGCCTTTGATTTTTCCTTTGTTGTTGTCATCTTGTTTGAACTTGTTTGATTGCTTTCTATAGTTGATCAAGCCTTTGTCAGAATGCTTTGCTCCATTTTCCTTTAGATATTTGTTGTATCTTCGCACAAACAGTCCCATTTCCTCATCATCGGAGTCTTCGTCATCACTTGTATCACTATCCTCTAGCTCTTGTCTTGAGGTCTTGGAACTTGAAGCCTTTAGAGCTATTGACTTCTTCTCTACCTCTTTCTCCATGTTCTTCTCTTTCTTTGCCCTTTTCTCATGCATGTCAAGGCATTTAAGGTGTTGTTCATGTTCCTCTAGTTTACCAAAGAGAGTGGTAATGTCTAAGGTGTTTAGATCATTTGCCTCCTTTATTGCTGTAACCTTGGGTTGCCATTCCCTGTTCAAACATCTTAAGATTTTGTTAGTAGCAACTGCATTGGAAACAGGTCTATCAAGAGAATTTAAACGATTTTTCAAGTGAACGAATCTCTTCTGCATGTTTTCGATGGATTCACCATCTTCCATGTGGAAGAGTTTGAATTCTTGAGTTAACGTATTGATTCTAGCTAGTTTGACATCATCCGTTCCCTCGTGGGCAACTTGCAATGTGTCCCACATAGCTTTAGCGGATCGACAATGGGAAACGCGATAGTATTCATCAACTCCTAGAGCTGAGATTAGAATGTTTCTCGCTTTCCAATCGTATCCATATCTCTTTTCATCTTCAGCATCCCAAGTATTTTCTGGTTTTGGAACAACTGCACCAGCTGCATTTGTCATGGTGATCTGAAAGGGACCATTGACAATAGCTGTCCAGATGTTCCTATCAATTACATTGATGTGAACACACATACAATCCTTCCAATAGCCATAGTTTTCACCGTTGAAAACTGGAGCTCTATTGTGAGCCCCTTTAGGTCCAGAAGCCATCTTTCCAATAAGTGTTTCACGTAGCACGAAATAAACCAGAGCTCTTGATGCCACTTGTTAGAAGCTGGCCTAAGGATCTAGAGGGGGGGTGAATAGATCTCACAGATTTTTTCGGAGTTAATTGAACTTTAAGCGAAAGCGGTTCTGAATCGACTCGCGTCTATTCCGGACCACTATTGAAACGATTGTATATGTGTTAAAACCACTAAACAGCTTGAGATAAACGATAAGAGAATACCCTATAGAATCAATATGTCGCTCTAATGAAAATCGATTAACTTCTTATATGATGAACGATGTTTGCAATGCAGTAATAGTGAAAGAAGCAAAAACACAAACACTTGGTGATAATGATCAAATTGATAGTAATTCAATGTGTGATTAATTGTGATGTTTATACAAGTTGTTAATTCACAATTTTAACACTCGAATCGTTGATCAATTTGCAATTATAACCAAATATGAACATAACTTAAATGAAAAGATAAAAGCGACAAGAACACGATATTTGTTTAGGCAGTTCGTCGATCGTCCTCGCTACGACTACGTCTGCCCCCAATTCCAAATTGAAATTGGGAAATCTTCCATTAATGTTGAAAGCAGTTTATACAAAGAAGATAACAAAGCGATAAACAATAAACCAAATTTGTCGATCCTTTGAATCTTCTTCCCCCTTAATCTTGAGTCAGATTAAGGTCTTCCAAGAGCTTCACTTTGATCCCTTTCTGCAGTGTCTTGAATTGCTCGAACACTTGTTCTTCAATCTTCACACTCAGCTGGATCCTTGATGAAGCTTCTTGATAAAAACCCCCAAAATTCACCTATCTTGGAGGACAAAACCCTCAGATTTTATTCACCAAAAACCCCACAAATCTTCACCCACTAGGAATCTTCAATTCCGTTCCATGGACGTTATCGAACTCGATCAATAACCCTCAACACAAGAATGATTATGTGTAATTGTGTTGGAGATGATGAAGAACGAAGATGAGAAGCCTTTGTGTATCTTTCAGTTGTTGGTGTTGAGAAGGAATAATGAACCTTGGACAATATATATGAGAGCTTATCAGTTGGAGCAAAGAAAACCAGAAATTTTGGCATTTTTGATCAAATAGGTCGACCTCTTGTAGTGCTTAGGTCGACCTAACAGAGCTGCATATCCTTTGAATGTCATTTGTTCCTAGTTAGGTCGACCTGATAAAGAAGTAGGTCGACCAGAATCCACTTCAGATGCGTTTTGGGGATCTTTCCTCAGTTTAGGTCGACCTAGTTGTTGTGTAGGTCGACCTAGCAGAATGATATGTAAATTTCTCCATTTTAGGTCGACCTGGGTTAGGAGTAGGTCGACCTGACTGCTGTTTTTCTGAGTTCCTCCTATTTTACTTGTGTTGAGTCGACCTATATGCATAGTAGGTCGACCTGCTCTGTCATGAGTGACCAATGCTTGCTTTTCTTTGAGTTCTTCTGCTTGTGCCTTGTTGCTTGTATGCTTGTTGAGTTTGCCATGAATCAAAAACATCTTTGTGAGTGTGATCTTGTATTCACACAAACTTTTTCAAGTGTCTTCACATCTAACGCTGTCGAAGGACATCTGTTTATCAGATATGTTGCTGTCGAAATGGCCTCAGCCCAAAACACCTTCTTTAATCCAGCACTAGTCAACATGTATCTGACTCTCTCCAAAATAGTTCGATTAAACCTTTCAGCCAAACCATTTTGCTGTGGAGTACCTGCAGTAGTTCTATGTCTTGCAATACCAGATGCTTCGCCACAATAAGACTTCTGCTAACTTTTGCCTTTCTTCTTGTCGAACTTACCATCCTTTCGCAAGAATTTTTCATTAACGGTCAAACCTTCACCAACAGTCGAAGGTTTATGCTCTTTTCGTTCGTTCAAGTCCTTAGAATACATGGCTGATTGAACTTCTTTCAAGGTCAGGGACTCCCTTCCATACAAGAGAGTTTCTTTGATGTGAGCATGTGATCGAGGCAAAGCGCACAATAGTAACAGCGCTTAATCTTCATCATCGATCTTCACATCAATATTTTCAAGATCAAGAATCAGCTTGTTGAACATATCCAACTGCTCAGCCAACACTTTGTCTTCAATCATCTTGAATGAATACAAAGCTTGCTTCAGGTAGAGTCGATTTACCAGCGATTTGGTCATGTACAAACATTCAAGTTTAACCCATAACTGTGATGCCGTCGTATCGTTTGATACCTACCGGAGAACCTTATCACCAAGGCTTAACAGAATTGTGCTGTGTGCTTTCTCGATCATAGTCGTCTTCTTCGATGCCGTTAATTCTGCATTCATGGCTGCCTCTCCCTTCAACGCTTCCAAGCAACCTTGCTGAACCAGTTGGGCTTTCATCTTCAAGCGCCACAGACCGAAATCATTCACTCCGCTGAACTTTTCAATCTCATACTTTGTTGAAGGCATCTTCTCCACGCACACCCCACCAATTTGTTGTGAAAAACGATGTCAAGAACAAAATATAATAGGAATTAGGGAAGATAAGAAGAACACAAGAATTGGTTATAACTTCTATTCTTTTACTTTCTCTTAAAACAAGATTACAAGTTTACAAGAATAACAAAAAACCTCTTTCACCCTAAATTAGGATTTGCAGCTTAGCAATGATGAGAGACTAGTATGCTATTTATAATAAAACCTAACATACTAACTAATGGGCTTTTTCCACAAGGCCCATTACACAAGCCAACTTAATAAACAAGCTAACTTAACAAATTAGGGTTTAAACACTAAAACCTAATTTAACATGCTAACAACCCTAGCATCTTCGACCCAAGCATGTGAACAACCTTCGACTTCATGCGTAATCCTGTCGAACCAAGAAGCTACCCTTCGACCATTACTAGAGTTCGATCCAATATCTCACAGTGAGAAATTAGATTAAATTGAGAAGCTTTAATCACGTCGCAAAATAAACTAACAGTTTGGTTGCGACAAGATTATCATGTCACTAATAGGGAAGTGATTACCATATCATTAAATATGCTGTCAGAACGGTAATTTTTTAGCAACGTGAAAAACATACCGCTACCATAAAGTTGTCAGTCCTCCTACACCTTATTTAATTCCACCGGTTAACCATTCCCACTCAATTTTTTTTAATTTTTGAAATTTCATTAGCGACGTGTTTTGCACGTCATAACAATATTTTCCAAAATTATAAATTTTCCCCGTGTGAATATCTGACGTTCATTATTTTATTATTTTAACTATTTAATTGCATGGCTTTCACGTCGCAACTCTCCATTTTAGCCATATGAATTTCACGTCACTAAATCACGGGACTTGAGACATATTTTCTTATATTGTGTTAACTCAACAGAGACATCTGGCAAATAAGTTTGTTATGGATTCTAGAATCAAGGGTGTCAGATGTAGCAACAAAATTCATTTAGGATATGTTTGTTAAGCATGAAGTTGATGAGAGAAAGGTGATTTCTCATGTTTGGTGCATCAGAGAAATGCAATTGAGAGAATAAAATTATGTGAAACTCAACTAATTTTTATTTCTCCTCATAATAGTGAAGAAAGAATAAAAGTGGAACAATTTTTTCATAATACCCTTTATTCATCTCTCTTGTATACCTTATATTTGCATAGTTATGTTTTTTTTTTAGAAAAAAAATGAAAATTGAGTTATTACTAACTTAAAAATTGTGGGATGTATTTAATAATTAATTAGTTAAATCAAAATTAATAATTAAATAAATTATTAATTTAAATATATTTTTTTAATTAATTATTTGAATTAATATTAATCAATAAAATAGATGAAATTTAACTTTTAAGACATATTTTTTAAATTAAAGATATTTTGATACTTTCATACTTAATAAACACTTATTTCTCTTCTATTTCTTTTATCTTTCTCTTATAATAAATAATACTTTAAATCTATTTAACTTCTCGCATAATTTATTTTCTCCCACTCTCACTCACATATTTCTCTCTTCGCAACTTCTCTTTACAACCAAACACACCCTTAGAGATGCAAGCTTAAGGATTGTGTGTGACCTTGACAATAATAAGAGACCGTTGAAATAAAGTAGGTTAGACATGATTTGGCATATGTGAATTTTCTCTCTCTAGTCTCTTCTCTATTGAGATTATTTCCCCTCTCTTCTATCTCTTTTGTAGCATTCCCTATTTTAATACTATTTGCTTCCCTATTTTAATACTATTTGCTGTCTCCATTTCAAAATGAGTAACCTATTTAAAATAAAATAGTATTTTAAAATAAATTATTCTTTTCAATTTTCAATACACTTTTTTTCTTTTGACTCTTTAATTAAAAAAATTTCATCATTCCTAATATATAATAAGGAATACTATAATAAAAATATTATTCTCTATTGTGAATTCAATGCCAAGAACTAAGTATAAAACAAAGAGAGAATAAAGAACAAGGAAGAAGAAGAACACAAGAATTGGTTATAACTGTTATTCTTTTACTTTCTCTTAGAAAATAAGATTACAAGTTTACAAGAATAACAAATAATCTCTCTCACCCTAAATTAGGATTTGCAGTATATAATGATGAGAGACTAGTATGCTATTTATAATAAAACCTAACATACTAACTAATGAGATTTTTCCACAAGGCCCATTACACAAGCTAACTTAACAAATTAGGGTTTAAACACCAAATCATAATTTAACATGCTAACAACCCTAGCATCTTCGACACCAGCATGTGAACAACCTTCGACTTCATGCTTAATCCTGTCGAACCAAGAAGCTACCCTTCGACCATACTAAAATTCGATCCAATATCTCACAAATATCCATCTTGGATCTAACTCTACAACATCAAGGGAACGAACTAGCTTTCTTCACGCAGCTTTATCAACTGTATACAGAGAAAAAACTTGCAACTCGACAATGACTTGGTGATCATATCAGCAGCATTGTGATCTGTCGAAACCTTCAACACTTGGACTTCTCCACGCTCGATTACTCCTCTGACCAAATACAACCTCAAGTCGATGTGCTTAGTTCGCTCATGGTATGCTGAATTCTTCGACATGTGTATTGCACTTTGACAATCACATTTAACAGTGATACCTCGACCTTGAAGTTTTAGCTCCTTTGTAAAACCTTCAAGCCACAATGCTTCTTTCACAGCTTCAGTGAGGGAAATATATTCTACTTCAGTGGTTGATAGAGCAACAACCTTCTGAAGTGTTGTTTTCCAACTAATTGTTGTGCCAAACATAGTAAAAACATATCCATAAATAGATTTTCTGGAATCCATACAACTTGCATAATTAGAGTCGATATATCCTTCGATTAGTGCTTTACTATCTTTACCCAAGGCTCCATCATAAATTAGGACCCTGTTCTGAGACCCATTTATGTACCTTAAAATCCACTTCAATGCTTGCTAGTGAGCCTTTCCAGGATTTGCCATGTACCTGCTTACAAGACTTACTGCATATGCTATGTCGAGTCTAGTACAGACCATAACATACATCAAAGAACCAACTATATTAGCATATGGGATGCTATTCATATAGGCTCTTTCGACATCAGTACTGGAACAGTGATCTATACTCAGCTTGAATTGAGGGTTTGTCGGAGTCACAACTGGCTTCGAATTCGACATACCAAACTTTTCGAGAATCTATCATAGATATGCCTCTTGAGATAAGCATAACTTTGATTTCTTTCTCTCTTTGAATGTCAATTCCAAGAATTCTGGAAGCAGCTCTCAGATCCTTCATATCGAACTCCTTATTGAGTTCAACCTTCACCCTCATTACATCTTCGACATTGTTGCTTGCTATGAGAATATCATTCATATAAGGCACCAAAATAACAAATGAATTACCAAGTCGAAATCAGAAGTACACGCAATGGTCGAACTGACTTCTAGTGAAACTTATGCGTGCCATGAACTTGTCGAATCTCCTATTCCACTGTCGAGGACATTGTTTCAGCCCATATAAAGATCTATTTAGCTTGCACACATAATCTTCCTTCCCCTTTTTGATATACCTTTCAGGTTGCCTCATCAGGATCGTTTCATCTAGATCACCATACAAGAACGCAGTGTTCACATCCATTTGTTCCAGTTCAAGGTCGAACTGTGCCACTATGGGAAGCAACATTCTAATGGACCCATGCTTCACAATAGGAGAAAACACATAATTGAAGTCGACACCTTCTTTCTAAATGAAACCCCTTGCGACAAACCTTGCCTTGTATCTTTTCGACGTCACTCCTTCAATTCCTTCCTTAACTTTGAAAATCCATTTACAGCTGACTAACCTTTCCCCAGCAGGTTTCTTGATCAGTTCCCAAGTGTGATTATCATGAAGAGATTTCATCTCATCATTCATGGCCTTCAGGCATTCAGTCTTATTTCGACTCCTCATAACTTCCTTATAGTCTCTAGGTTCTTCGTCTAGAACCCCACATGCAGAAATTAAGGCATAAGCTATAAGATCTGCAAACCCAAGTCTCTGAGGTGGCTTGATGACTCTTCTTGAACTATCTCTTGACAATAGGAAGTAATCGGCAGTTTCCTCAACTTCCTTAGCATCTTCTGCTTCTTCTTCGACTTCATCAGGGATATGCAATTCAACATCAACTTGCACCACCTCAACATGAATCTCTACCTGTTCCAGCTCTTCTACACTTCAACCATCATCATCATCATCAGTTTTCTTGAAAGCCATCTCAGATTCATTAAAAACTACATCTCGATTGGTGATACACCTCCTGTGACCTGTCTCTAGGAACCATAGCCTATAAGATTTGACTCCTTCGAGGTATCCCATGAACATGCATTTCAGAGCTCTAGGTTCGACCTTATCTTGCCTAATGTGAGCATAGGCTACGCAGCCAAATACTCTCAGTTTGTCGAGATCTGGTGGATGTACCGACCAAATTTCTTCAGGTGTCTTCATATCTAACACTGTCGAAGGACATCTGTTTATCACATATGTTGTTGTCGAAACAACCTCAGCCCAAAACACCTTCTTTAATCCAGCACTAGTCAACATGCATTTGACTCTCTCCAAAATAGTTCGATTAAACCTTTCAGCCAAATCATTTTGTTGTGGAGTACCTGCAGTAATTATGTGTCTTGCAATAATAGAGGCAGCACAAAATCTGTCGAACGCTTCGTTGCAAAATTCAACGCCATTATCGGTTCTCAACCTCTTGACCTTCCTGTCAGTCTAATTTTCAACCAGAGTCTTCCAACTTTTGAAATTCTCAAAAGTTTCATCCTTAGTCTTCTGGATGAATACCCACAACTTCCTGGAATAATCATCAACTATGGATAGAAAATATCTTGCCCCTGAATGTGATAGACACCTAGCAGGCCACCACAGATCAACATGGATGTAATCAAGAGATCCATGTGTTCTTTGTTTGCTTTTGTTGAACTTTACTCTACAAGATTTTCCAAGTACACAGGGTTCATAAAACTTCAGCTTTTCGACTTTGTCTCCACCAAGAAGATTTTGTTTTCCTAATTCGACCAAACCCCTTTCACTGACATGGCCCAATCTCATGTGCAAGATTTATGTCTTCGACAAAGGTTTCGTGGATGCAACATTTGTCGAACCACTTACAACTTTAGCCTCAAGGGTATACAAGCCTTGTTTCCTCACGCCTCTCAAGACTTCCTTCGACCCCTTCATGACTCTTAGGATACTTTTCTCTCCTTAAAAAACATATCCTTTCTTGTCGAATTCACCAAGAGAAAGCAGATTTCTCTTCAAATAAGAAACATACATGACTTCCGTCAACAACCTTATTGATTCATCATGGAGCTTGAATCTCACAGACCCAACACTTGCAATCTTGCAAGCTTTGTTGTTTCCTAGCAGTACTGATCCACCATCTTGATCACATAATTCCTCGAACAAGTCTTTGTTTGGAGTCATGTGTCAAGTGGAACCTGAATCCATAACCCACTCCTTCCTAGAGTCACTGCTCGAAACCACAAGGACGTTAGATGATTCAAAATCATCTTGAACAATGGTTGCATTGCCATTATCCTTACCTCCATGATCTTTCACGCGTTTAGGGCACACCTTTCTTGTGTGACCCTCCTTCTTACAATGATAGCATTGAATACCAGATGCTTCGCCACGATAAGACTTCTGCTGACTTTTGCCTTTCTTCTTGTCGAACTTACCATCCTTTCGCAAGAATTTTTCATTAACGGCCAAACCTTCACCAACAGTCGAAGGTTTATGCTCTTTTCGTTCGTTCCTTAGAATACATGGCTGATTGAACTTCTTCAAATGTCAGGGACTGCCTTCCATACAAGAGAGTTTCTTTGATGTGAGCATGTGATCGAGGCAAAGCGTACAATAGTAACAACGCTTCATCGATCTTCACATCAATATTTTAAAGATCAAGAATCAGCTTATTGAACATATCCAACTGCTCAGCCAACACTTTGTCTTCAATCATCTTGAATGAATACAAAACTTGCTTCAGGTAGAGTCGATTTACCAGCAATTTGGTCATGTACAAAATTTCAAGTTTCACCCATAACCCTGATGCCGTCGTCTCCTTTGATACCTGCCAGAGAACCTTATCACCAAGGCTCAACAAAATTGTGCTGTGTGCTTTCTCGATCATGGTCGTCTTCTCCGCTGCCGTTAATTCAGCATTCATGGTTGCCTCTCCCTTCAACGCTTCCAAGCAACCCTGCTGAACCAGTAGGACTTTCATCTTCAAGCGCCACAAACTGAAATCATTCACTCCGGTGAACTTTTCAATCTCATACTTTGTTGAAGACATCTTCTCCATGCTCACCGCACCAATTTGTTGTGAATTCAATGCCAAGAACAAAGTATAAAATAAGGAAAGAATAAAGAACAAAGAAGAAGAAGAACACAAGAATTGGTTATAACTTCTATTCTTTTACTTTCTCTTAGAAAACAAGATTACAAGTTTACAAGAATACCAAATAACCTCTCTCACCCTAAATTAGAATTTGCAGTATATAATGATGGGAGACTAGTATGATATTTATAATAAAACCTAACATACTAACTAATGGACTTTTTCCACAAGGCCCATTACACAAGCTAACTTAATAAACAAGCTAACTTAACAAATTAGGGTTTAAACACTAAAACCTAATTTAACATGCTAACAACTCTAGCATCTTCGACAACAGTATGTGAACAACTTTCGACTTCATGCTTAATCATGTTGAACCAAGAAGCTATCCTTCGACCATAGCTACCTTTCGACCATACTAGAGTTCGATCCAATATCTCACATTCCCTCTTATTTTTATATATTTTTTTAATGTGTGTGACTCTTTGTGAGACCGAGGGAATAGTAATTAGTATTTATATCTTCTTTAATATTTAGATTTGACTTTCCTTTATTTCTTCATTAAATAAAGTGAACATCATTTTCCTCATCGATTTGTCTCTTTCTAGTACTTTATTGTGAAATTGTTTTCGCATAATTACTCAAAGTCTTGTTAAATACAAATTTTTAATGTATAATTGGCATGGTAATCTCTTAAAAGTGATTGAAAATTGGATTAGAAATTTTATATAATCGTTATGTCATGAAGTTATCATGTTAGATCCATATTTAAGTGCTGGTAAGGCATAAGATCTTTTCAAAATATTAAAGAGGAAGCATCCCTAATACTATATTAGGAATTAATTCAATCCAACTAATAATAGAATAGCTTACTTGAAAAAGGAGCTCGTAGAAATATTAGGCCTATCACTTGCCATGTTTTCATAAATATGAAATCAAATCAAAGGAAATTTTTAGGTTATTAGAGAAAATAGTGCTTAGTAAATAAGAAATGATTAACTTATTAATTTTCATGCTAACCTTGGAAATACTTAAGTTCAAATAATCTATCTTTCAAAGATGCATTTCTTTTCCAACATGTAGGAAAAACATTGCTTGAGAAAAATCATTTGGAATCAAGTTATTCCTCCATTGAAGTCTCTTATTACGTTGAGAGTGATGCATGATAAGCTCCACACTAATGAGCATTTAAGTGCTAAAGGATGAATCATGTTTAGAGTAGTGTTCCTAAACATTTCGTGTTCCAATATAAAGATAAAAGATCATGAACTCGGCCTCACATGCATGGCCGTGATCCAATATAAAAATTCTACGCCATGATCCAATATAAAAATTCTACAATAGCAACCTCATCCTTTAAAATGTCTTTAATCTGGTCCCAGTCTTCACTGATCCAATTTTAAATTAGCCTTATTACTTAGTATTGTTGTCCTAAAAAAACGACTACCTTCACGTCCTCACTCGAGGAAGGTGTGCGACGAACATAGGCTCACCTCCAAGTCGTCACATTACGAAGGAGCTTTATCAATCATATTCTACAATCACATACTAGAGGATGAAATGAGCAACATCTATAAAAAAAAAGGGTTCATTATACTAACAACTATGCAAGCCCAAATTCAAAATTCCCTTAATATTATTTTGTTTTTTAAAGATTTTTCATTTGATTTTCAAAATTTCCTCAATATTATTTTGTTTTTAAAGATTTTTCATTTGATTTTTACATTGATGTCAAGGTTTACAACACACTAATATAGTCATAATTGAAATGGGACTAGAGGCCAGTTGTCATGCAAAGGCTTCATTTGATCAGATACAAATTTAAAATTTATGGCGATCGTAACCTTTGCCCAACCAATTAAAATAGGCACATATATCACATTGGACCACATGTTATATACCTTTCACAAGTATGGTCATCAATTACGATAGAGCTAGCTAGCAGCAATTTCAATTAATGTGGTACAGTCTATAATTAATAAAATACAGTGCTACATTTAACCATGAAATAAGGTGTTTGTTTAAGGTAAAAAAAAAAAAAAAATTGGTTTGTGTTTTTATTATCCTTAAATTTCTCAACATTGGGTCAGAACAATCTTGATAATAACGGTTGCCATTTATTTTTGGAATCTGCCAATGTGAGCTCATAACATATAATACTTCTATACATTTGATCAGTCCAAATAAAATTGAGATTTGACTTCCTAGTGAAGTGAAAATTAGTAGTAATTTGGCTTCCTATAACCAACAAAAGCCTTACAAATGGAGTGAAAAGAGTAGTACATTAGCTGAGAAAAAGGATCATAATTAGCAAGCACGTTAATTTTGATCCAATTATACACACAATCCTCATAATAGAAATGAGATGGAAAATAGAAAAATGTTCCAAACATGCATGGCTTTAGAGATGTAAAATGATTTATTAATTAGCTGCATCACACATGATTTTAAATTGCGGTTGCGGCTGTGGATGTTGCGATTGCGGTCATTGAGCTTGTTGCGATGTGCATTGCGGCCGTTGCGGCGTGAATTTTTTAAAGGAAGTGTTTGAAATATTATATTGAAAAACACTTAATGTTATCTTTTTTCATTAAATTGAGTTTTAGAAATCTAATATATAGATTTTTGATGAAAATACTTTTAAAAATATGATTAAAATTGACCGATGGGGTTCCGAATACATCCGGAGGCGAGATTTTAAAATCACACCGCAATTGCGGTCCGATGCGGTTGCGGAGGCAACTGCATCCACAATATTGCGGGTGCAATTGCGGTTGCGGACTGCAATTTAAAACCATGGCATCACATCTATAGCAAGAGGTCATTAAAATATAATGAAATGAAATTGATGCAGTCCACCACTAACATCACATCTGATTGGACGAGGATTTGCTCCACCTAGAGCTCCTTGGCAACTTGCATGCTCCAACAAATAGTCAGAGCTAGCTTCAACAGTCAAAGGGATCTCAGATGAGAACCTAACACTGAAGGATCTCAGATAATAATAGCATTTGAGTCTTCATTAGTAAAGAAATTAGTCATCTCTATTTTGATATTTCGCTACGTAACTCACTTCACTCAATTGCGATCCTTGATGTATCACATTAATAATAATTGATGTAGGTTTTATCGAAAATAAGTTTCTTTATCACGAAGCAGCAAATACTCTATGTCTAGCAACATTAGAAGTTGAACGATAAATATACAACTATCATTGTTTTATAATTTTGAATCACTTTACAAATTATCCGATGACTTAAAATTTATTAAAAACAATCTCTATTGAATGATAATTAGTTTCATTGTTGTATTTTTACAGAAAAACTCAATGAATTGCATTAATCAAATAGTTATAGGACAAATTCATCTCAAAGGGTCTAACTTAAGATAACTAGCCAATCGTGCTCCAAAGAATCATAAAAAGAGATAAATGAAAAGGAAGATAATAATACGATTAAATGGTACACTCTACCGACAATGAATCTAGAATGTTTTTCCTTCAATATTCCAAAGTAGTCTTTTTACCAATAAAATTCCGAATCCTTGTTTAAAATTAAAATTGGAACAAAATTGGAACCCTTACTAAATGATTGTGTTTTCATATAAATAGAAAAAATAGGACTTCTGCAATCACCCCACACCTTGTTCCAAGTATGAATCTATGTGCTTTGAGGTGCAATGTGTGCAACAGTTAGTTGACCTGTATGCTTTTGATGATGTCAACACTGTGAGGTGAAGTTTTCATTTGAAGTGATGATAAAGTCGTTATGATTGGAAGATCTGGATGTCAAATTCAATATCTTAAGGACAATATCTAATGTCAAGCAGTGTTCGATGGAATCACTGATGATCTTCAATCAAACAAATGTTTACTAGGAAGTTGTGTTAAGCCTCGTTAAATAGAAGAAGTCAAGTCCTAGATGAAGTAATGGATCAATGATATATCAAGGAAGGGATCTTGAAGCTTTAGAGTTTGTAAAAGAGAGGAAGTGTGAAAGCTCATTGGTTCATATTTGAGTGATCAGAGTCTTGTAAAAGATATTAGAGTAATTCATAAATTACTAAGGCAATGTACACACTCACTTAAAAGTGTTTTTAACCTTTCTATTTGATAAAAATCCTAAAAATCCTTGGAGGAACCATCAAGGTACTTGTGGAATTGATAAAGGGTGTTTTTAAATATTTTTGAGGATTAAATATATTGCTTGATTGATTAAGCTCCTTAACCAATCAACTAGAGCAAGGCCTAAAGTTTTCTAATTGATTAAGAACACTCCTAATTAATTAGGACACTAGTTAGTCATTGTAGGGTTTTCCTTTTTGTGATAGGATTGTCGTTTTATGAAGCACATAATGGATTAAACCTAATGCATAGTTGATTATGAGCATTAGAAGGTCCATGAATAGTTTTCCATTTTAAGCCAGATTTCACACCTATAAATAGAGGAATCTCCTTAATTTCAAACAACGTCGGAAAACATGTTTTGACATACTTTATCACTCTCCACTCCTTTTATTATCGTTCCTTCCATTTCACTAAAATTTTCTTAGTGCTTTAAGAGTGAAAAATATTAGTGAGGATTTTCTTGTGTATTATAATACAGTAATAGTATTGTAATTTATGAAAGAACTTTTTATCTCCTGTGGGAAGTTGGTGTTTGGTTCGTGAGACTGTCCTTAAAAAAAAATTTTTTTGCGAGTTATGCCTGGTGTAAATGCTATTATTTGGTTTGAGAGATTGTTTGTTAAAATCTTCATTTGGTCTGTGAGTTGTACCTGATGTAATAACTTACTTTTTAATAATGTATTGCAACTTTCATGATCATAATAAAGTTTGATCAATTTGCTACATTTTGGCGTAACTGTTTTTTTCAACATTTGTGATGGTTCTAATGATTATGGAGTCTGAGGATCTTTGATGATTGTGACACTCCTGAATATTTTTGAACCAATTCTCATAACAAGAAATCATTAGAGATAGAAAGTTGACATTGGTTTATCGTTCCCTTCCAAAGGGGTGTTTCTCAAATTATCTTGAGATTTTTGAGGTAATACACTTGATAGAGATTAAATTGGAAAACTTAGATTAAAATCCTCTAACATGTGGTCTTATTTATGATTAGGGAATATTATTTGTCGGTAACATATTTTTTGGTTTGAGTTATTAGCCTTCAGCAAGATTGTCATGCAAAAATTAAATATTTAGCCAAGGGGTGCAATGTTAAAAGAAAATGGGTGCCAAGAGAAAAAGACATATCCCAAATGCATGCTAGAACTCAAAAAGAGCAAGGAGGCAGAAAAAGGTTTTTTTGTATCGATTTACCGTAAAGAGATAATTGATTAGGAATAAACAACTAAATGAATAAACAACTACCTCCTTTTTCCCTCTAAAATCTTCAGAATTAAAGAGGAAATAAATAAAGGAAAAAATTATTTTCGCTCAAAATCTCAAGCATATCAACACTGAAGACTCAAATTTTTATTAAGACATAATTGACGAAGCCTTTGGCAAATCAATTAGTGAGCTTATTTTAGGAAGGTTTGCAAATCAATTTCTTCTAGGAAAAATCAACATGATTTTAGATGATTTTCCACGCCAAACTTAGCTCAAAATAACACTATTTAAAGGTACATAATCCTAACCCTTCCTTCATCCAATTTTATTTTCTCTTCTTTTGTTTTTATGCAAGTGTCTATTATCATTATCATCATCTCTATGGATTGCATCAAAATTATATCTTTTAAATGATTCCTCACCCCACTTAATAAATATATTCATCAAAGGCTTCCTCATCAAAAGTCACAAAAGAGAAATATTTTTCTAAGCGTTAGGTGCTCAGGGAAGTTTACATGGAAGATAATTTTGTTAGAGACTTTTCTCCTTATGACAATATTTGTTCTGCATTGCTTAGAGAGTTCTTCGATGAAAAACCATATCCAATATATCCAAGGATGGTTCAAATATTATTCTCCAACCTTAAGTATGAAGGTGTATCAATCATATTAAAGATTGGGCAAACCAATATTATCTTCACCACTAAAGTGTTTAAAGTTTGGAATAAGATACCCTTTTATGGGAAAACTTGCTCTATTAAATCTCCTACTAATTGAAGGATAGAAAAACACTTAGAAAGGGGGGGTTTGAATAAGTGTAGCTTTAAAAACTTGACAGATAAAAATAAATTGCACAGTTATTTTTATCCTGGTTCGTTGTTAACTAAACTACTCCAGTCCACCCCCGCAGAGATGATTTACCTCAACTGAGGATTTAATCCACTAATCGCACGGATTACAATGGTTCTCCACTTAGTCAGCAACTAAGTCTTCCAGAGTCTACTGATCACACACTGATCACTCCAGGAACAACTGCTTAGATACCCTCTAAGACTTTTCTAGAGTCTACTGATCCACACGATCACTCTAGTTACAATCTGCTTAGTTCACTCCTAAGACTTCCTAGAGTATTCTGATCCACACGATCACTCTAGTTCCTTACAACTTAATGTAATCAATTCTAAGAGTATTACAATTGCTTCTTAAAAGCGTTAATCACAAACTGTGATATTTCTCTTAATCGTTTAAGCTTAATCTCACTAATATATTACAAAAGCAATGTAGTGAGCTTTGATGAAGATGAAGATTCTGAGTTTAGATTTGAACAGAGTTTCAGCAAGTTGAATAAGCGTTGTTTTGTTCAGGATCGTTAACCTTGCTTCTCATCAGAACTTCATATTTATAGGCGTTGGAGAAGATGACCGTTGAGTGCATTTAATGCTTTGCGTGTTCCGTACAGCATCGCATTTAATGTTATACGCTTTTGTCAACTACCTCGAGCCTTGTTCACGCTGTGTCTACTGACGTAGCCTTTAGTAGCTTTTAACGTTCCTTTTGTCAGTCAGCGTAGCTTGCCACTTGTACTTTCTTCTGATCTGATGTTTGTGAATACAACGTTTGAATATCATCAGAGTCAAACAGCTTGGTGCATAGCATCTTCTGATCTTCTGACCTTGAAGTGCTTCTGAGCGTGATACCATCAGAACTTCAGTGCTTCTGTTCTCTTGTTCTTCTGATGCTTCCATAGACCCATGTTCTGATTCTGCTTCGACCATCTTCTGATGTCTTGCCAGACCATGTTCTGATGTTGCATGCTGAACCCTTTGAGACAAAGCTTCTGAGCGCTGAATTATGCGTACTCTTTATATATTTCCTGAAAGGGAAATTGCATTGGATTAGAGTACCATGTTATCTTAAGCAAAATTCATATTATTGTTATCATCAAAACTAAGATAATTGATCAGAACAAATCTTGTTCTAACAATCTCCCCCTTTTTGATGATGACAAAAACATATATAAATGATATGAATTTGCGATCAGAAAGAATAAACGGCAAAAGACAAATTACACAGCTATAGCATAAGCATATGAATATGTCTCCCCCTGAGATTAACAATCTCCCCCTGAGATAAATAATCTCCCCCTGAAATAAATACTCGAAGAACTTTAATAAACGACTTCCCTGATTATTTCGGTAGAGACAATCATATAAGCTTTTGTCTTTAGAGAATTCATAGCTTCTGACTTCTGCTTCCATAGGACAGCTTCAGAACTAGAATTTCTTTAGATCCCTAGAACACTCACAGCTTCTGATTCCTGCTTCCATCTAGGACAGCTTCAGAACTTGAATTTCTTTGATCTTCTGAACATTCACAGCTTCTGATTTCTGCTTCCATTCAGGACAGCTTCAGAACTTGAATTTCTTTGATCTTCTGAACATTCACAGCTTCTGATTTCTACTTCCATTTAGGACAGCTTCAGAACTTGAGTTTTCTGGATCTTTAGAACATTCGCAGCTTCTGATTTCTGCTTCCCTCGGATAGCTTCAGAGCTTGAATTTCTACCAACATCACTTCATGCTAGATTTGTATCAGAACATTGTTGAATGTACCAGAGCATCATCAGAGCATCTCTACATCCTGAAATGTTACAGAACAAAAAACTAAACGACAAAAGTCAGCATGAACGAGTTAGAACATAGAATATATGTTTGAACACATTATATGTATCAGAGCCATAACATTATATGTATCAGAGCAAATAGAATTTTGTCAGAACAAATAGACAAATATGGATCAAATTCTATTATCAGTGCTTCTGATTCATTCTTCTTTCTTGCTTCTGATCTCTGAAGCTTGACAGCACTCGGCTTGCTTCAGTTTCAATGGTTTTGCTTCTTGTGTTTGCTTTGAAGATTCTCTTCACTTCTTTATACCTGCAAAACACTTAAACCATATAGAACTTGCAGTTCTTGTTAGTAAATGTGTGGGAGCTTTACCCAGCAACTGATAGATTAATCAAATCATTTATCATTTATCTTCTCCCCCTTTTTGTCATAACATCAAAAAGAATAATTCAAAAGATTCAGATGTATAAAACGACAAATAAAATCACTGGAATGTAAAAGCAAAGAAACTTTTCATTGATAATCAAAAGATATTACAAAAGGTTCCTATGTTTAACAAGATGAGAAACATTCCTAGCAAATACATAAAAAGTCATCCCAAGAGGAAATGACTACAAAAATTAAAAACAGCACCCTAGCAGGACACACTCTGTGTCAACCCATCAAGAATCCCATTGGACTCTTGTCTTCCAGACTAGAACCTCCACTGTAGGAGAGATCTAAGTGACCAAAGAGGAAGAGAGGGACAGTTCACAGACAGAGAGCTAATGTTGCAAACGGGGCTTTCCCTTAACATAGAAGTTAAGAATATCATTCTTAACCTCCTCCCATAACTCAAGAAAGTCTTCTGTCTTTGGGTGAAAGTTGATAACAACATCAAAGAAGAGGTCTGACTTGAGAGGTATTAGGAGAGCCATCCCGAGATATGCAGAGATCTGTCGCCTTTGAGTCATAGATCTTCAACAGGCTTAGGGTGAACGCTAGGTTTGAGCTAGGATTTTTAAAAAACAATTTGAACAGGAGACGAAAACGGAAGAGAGAGAGAAAAACTTGATGAGGAATGCAAAGAGATAGAGAAAGATGAGAGGGAAAGAGAAGAGTTTGAAGAGTATTTAAAAGAAAATAAAATGAAACGAATGAAGAATAGCATTTAATGTTACGTGACGTGAGGAGAGATAATAAAGACAAATGAGGTGACTAGCACAGTTACCTATGGTCGGTGTCCCTTCAACTGCACGCGCGCTTATCCATGAATAGTAACGACAGGTTTACCATCCCGAGATAAAACGTTACAGCTGTTTTGCTTTAAAAGAGGTTCTGAATCAACTTAGACAATGAAACGTTAGTAATAACCGAATCATAATTTCTAAAAGATTTCAATCAGAACTTCTGATAAAAAATAATTCACATTCATTTCAGAAGATACTCATACATAAGAACTTCTCATCTTCTCATTCTGGGCATAAATCCATACTGATGTTCTTCAGAATGAACTTAAACCTATCTTCAGCCAGGGGTTTTGTAAAGATATCAGCCCATTGATGGTCTGTATCAACAAAGTTTAAAGATATAACACCCTTCTGAACATAGTCCCTTATGAAATGATGTTTAATCTCAATATGTTTAGCTTTTGAATGAAGAATAGGATTCTTAGATAAACATATAGCAGAAGTATTATCACAGAATATAGGAATGTTACTCTCAAATATCTGATAATCTTCCAGCTGACTCTTCATCCAGAGCATCTGTGTACTACAACCAGCAGCAGCGACATATTCTGCTTCTGTTGTTGATAGAGCAATAGTTGCTTGCTTCTTGCTATACCAAGAGATCAAATGACTTCCAAGAAATTGGCAACTTCCTGAAGTACTTTTTCTTTCAATTCTGTCTCCAGCATAGTCAGCATCGCAGAATCCTACTAAGTTGTATTCTTTAGATTTTCTGTAAACTAAGCCAACATTAGTAGTACCTTTCAGATACCTTAGAATTCTCTTAACAGCAGTTAAATGAGATTCTCTAGGATCTGATTGGAATCTAGCACACAAACAAACACTGAACAGAATGTCAGGTCTAGAAGCAGTCAGATATAGAAGAGATCCAATCATACCTCTGTATAACTTCTGATCTACCTTCTTACTTACCTCATCCTTACCTAGGATGCATGTTGGATGCATAGGAGTTTTGGCTTCTTTGCAGTCTAGAAGATTAAACTTCTTCAGAAGTTCATTCACATACTTGGTTTGGTGAACATACGTTCCTTCTGATGTTTGATTTATTTGTATTCCAAGGAAATACTTGAGTTCTCCCATCATGCTCATTTCAAACTCAGCCTGCATAGACTCAGCAAACTCCTTTCCAAGTGTAGCATTAGATGTTCCAAAAATAATATCATCTACATATATTTGACAAATTAAAATATCCCTTTTAAAGGTTTTACAAAAGAGAGTAGTGTCCACTTTTCCTCTAGTGAAACCATTATCCAGAAGGAAAGAACTTAAGCGTTCATACCAAGCTCTGGGAGCCTGTTTCAATCCATACAATGATTTCTTTAATTTAAAAACATGATTAGGAGACATAGAGTCTTCAAAACCAGGAGGTTGATGGACATAAACTTCTTCATCTATATAACCATTTAAGAAGGCACTCTTAACATCCATTTGATAGAGAGTGATGTTATGTTGAGTGGCAAATGAAATTAATAGACGAATAGATTCTAACCTGGCCACTGGTGCAAAGGTTTCTGTATAATCAATCCCTTCTTGCTGACTATAACCCTGAGCCACCAGTCTGGCTTTGTTCCTTACCACTTCACCTTTCTCACTGAGCTTGTTTCTGAAGACCCATTTTGTGCCAATTATATTGAATCCATCTGGTCTAGGAACAAGATCCCAAACATCATTCCTTGTAAACTGATTCAGTTCTTCTTGCATAGCAATTATCCAGTCTGGATCTTCTAGAGCATGATCAACAGAAGTTGGCTCGATCAAAGATACAAGACCTAATTGACAGTCTGCATTGTTCTTAAGGAATGCTCTTGTTCTGATTGGATCATCCTTCTTTCCAAGAATGACATCTTCTGAATGACCAGGGATGAGTCTGGATGATCTTCTGACAGATGGTTCTTCAGAAATGCTTAGATCTTCCAGAGAAGCTGATACTTGATCTTCCGATTCTTTTCTTCTGAGAAGCCCTGCTTCTGATGCGTTGCTTCTTGGCTCAACAACTTCTGATATATCAATATCACAATCTGCAAAATTATCAAACTGCTTTGGTTTTTCAGAACCAAGCTTATTATCAAACCTGATATTGATTGATTCTTCTACAATCAATGTTTCAGTATTGTATACTCTGTAGCCTTTTGAGCGTTCAGAATATCCAAGAAGGAAACATTTTTGAGCTTTGGAATCAAACTTACCAAGATGATATTTAGTGTTCAGAATAAAGCATACACATCCAAAAGGATGGAAATATGAAATGTTGGGCTTTCTATTCTTCCACAATTCATAAGGAGTCTTATTTAGAATAGGTCTGATAGAGATTCTATTCTGAATATAGCATGCAGTGTTTATTGCTTCTGCCCAGAAATGCTTAGCCATATTGGTTTCATTGATCATGGTTCTGGCCATTTCTTGCAGAGTCCTATTCTTTCGTTCTACAACCCCATTTTGCTGTGGAGTTCTAGGACAAGAGAAATCATGGGCAATACCATTTTCTTTGAAGAATTCTTCAAAGGATCTGTTCTCAAATTCACCACCATGATCACTTCTAACCTTTATGATTTTACACTCTTTTTCAGATTGAATCTGAATGCAGAAATCAAAGAACACTGAATGAGTCTCATCCTTGTGTTTCAAGAATTTTACCCATGTCCAGCGGCTATAATCATCTACGATGACTAATCCATATTTCTTCCCTCTGACAGATGCTGTTTTGACTGGGCCAAACAGATCAATGTGCAAGAGTTCTAATGGCCTTGAGGTAGAAACAACATTCTTGGACTTGAATGCAGGTTTGGAGAACTTGCCCTTCTGACATGCTTCACAAAGAGCATCTGATTTGAATTTCAGATTAGGGAGTCCTCTGACCAGATTCAATTTGTTAATCTGAGAAATCTTTCTCAAACTAGCATGACCTAATCTTCTGTGCCAGACCCACTGCTCTTCAGAAACAGACATAAGACAAGTCACCTTCTGACTCATAAGATCTTGCAGATCTGTCTTATAAATGTTGTTCTTCCTCTTGCCTGTAAATAGGATTGAGCCATCCTTCTGATTTACAGCCTTGCAAGACTCTTGATTAAAGATTATATCATAACCATTGTCACTCAATTGACTGATAGATAAGAGGTTATGTGTTAATCCTTCTACAAGAAGTACATTAGAAATGGAAGGAGAGTTACCAAACTTTATAGTTCCAGAGCCAATTATCTTGCCCTTCTGATCTCCTCCAAACTTGACTTCTCCTCCAGACTTAAGCACCAGGTCTTGGAACATAGACCTTCTTCCTGTCATGTGTCGTGAGCATCCAGAGTCCAGGTACCATGACATGTTGTGCTTTGTCCTTTTTGCAGTCAAGGATATCTGCAATAGGAATAATCTTATCCTTAGGTACCCACATTTTCTTGGGTCCTTTTTTGTTAGATTTTCTCAAGTTCTGATTGAACTTGGGTTTAACATTGTAAGCAATAGGAGGAACAGCATGATAATTCTTAATGTGAGTTTCATGATATTTCCTAGGTTGTGTCACATGCTTTTTGGTGTGTGCAATGTGAAAGCTTTGAGCATGTGAAGTGTGCCTAATATCATGGGAGTGGCCATACTTGAACTGATCATACAATGGCTTGTATGTGAATTTCATTTCATCAACAGGTTCAAGTTTGTATGGGGTTTCACCCTCAAAACCAATGCCAACTCTTTTATTTTCAGACACAGCATATATCATAGAAGCTAGCTGACTTCTGCCAATACTTCTAGTTAAGAACTTCCTGAAACTTAAATCATATTCTTTCAGAATATGGTTTAGACTAGGAGTGGATTTTTCTGAATCAGAAGGAGATCCAACATTATTGGATAATTTTAAAAGTTTTTCTTTTAATTCAGAATTCTCCAACTCAAGCTTCTTTGTTTCAAATTCAAATAGCTTTTTCAGCTTTTTGTATTTGAGACTAATCTGAGACTTGAGTTCCAGAAGTTCAGTTAGACCGGAAACTAACTCATCTCTAGTAAGTTCAGAAAATACCTCTTCAGAATCTGATTCTGATCCGTCATCTTCTGTCGCCATCAGCGCACAGTTAGCCTGCTCATCTTCAGAGTCTGAATCATCTTCTGACTCATCCCAGGTTGCCATAAGACTTTTCTTCTTATGAAACTTCTTCTTGGGATTTTCCTTCTGAAGATTTGGACATTCATTCTTGAAGTGTCCAGGCTCATTGCATTCATAGCACATGACCTTCTTCTTGTCAAATCTTCTGTCATCAGAAGATTCTCCTCGTTCAAATTTCTTTGAACTTCTGAAGCCTCTGAACTTCCTCTGCTTGGTCTTCCAGAGTTGATTTAGCCTTCTGGAGATCAGGGACAGTTCATCTTCTTCTTCAGATTCTGATTCTTCAGGATCTTCTTCTCTAGCCTGAAAAGGGTTAGTGCATTTCTTGATATTGGATTTTAATGCAATAGACTTACCTTTCTTTTGAGGCTCATTTGCGTCCAGCTCTATTTCATGACTTCTCAAGGCACTGATGAGCTCTTCCAGAGAAACTTCATTCAGATTCTTTGCAATCTTGAATGCAGTCACCATAGGACCCCATCTTCTGGGTAAGCTTCTGATGATCTTCTTTACGTGATCAGCCTTGGTGTATCCCTTGTCAAGAACTCTCAATCCAGCAGTAAGAGTTTGAAATCTTGAAAACATCTTTTCAATGTCTTCATCATCCTCCATCTTGAAGGCTTCATACTTCTGGATTAAAGCTAGAGCTTTAGTCTCCTTGACTTGAGCATTTCCTTCATGAGTCATTTTCAAGGACTCATATATGTCATAGGCCGTTTCCCTGTTAGATATCTTCTCATACTCAGCATGAGAGATAGCATTCAGCAAAACAGTTCTGCATTTATGATGATTCCTGAAAAGCTTTTTCTGATCATCATCCATTTCTTGCCTTGTCAGCTTTACGCCTCTGGCATTTACTGGATGTTTGTAACCATCCATCAGAAGATCCCATAGATCACCATCTAGACCAAGAAAGTAACTTTCCAGTTTATCTTTCCAGTATTCAAAGTTTTCACCATCAAATACCGGCGGTCTAGTATAACCATTGTTACCGTTGTATTGCTCAGCAGAGCCAGATGTAGATGCAGGTGTAGACTTTTCACTTTCATCAACCATCTTTTACTGAAGCGTTTTTCTCTTCCTGAATCTTTTCTAAACACGGTTAAGTGCTTGCACCTTAGAACCGGCGCTCTGATGCCAATTGAAGGATAGAAAAACACTTAGAAAGGGGGGGTTTGAATAAGTGTAGCTTTAAAAACTTGACAGATAAAAATAAATTGCACAGTTATTTTTATCCTGGTTCGTTGTTAACTAAACTACTCCAGTCCACCCCCGCAGAGATGATTTACCTCAACTGAGGATTTAATCCACTAATCGCACGGATTACAATGGTTCTCCACTTAGTCAGCAACTAAGTCTTCCAGAGTCTACTGATCACACACTGATCACTCCAGGAACAACTGCTTAGATACCCTCTAAGACTTTTCTAGAGTCTACTGATCCACACGATCACTCTAGTTACAATCTGCTTAGTTCACTCCTAAGACTTCCTAGAGTATTCTGATCCACACGATCACTCTAGTTCCTTATAACTTAATGTAATCAATTCTAAGAGTATTACAATTGCTTCTTAAAAGCGTTAATCACAAACTGTGATATTTCTCTTAATCGTTTAAGCTTAATCTCACTAATATATTACAAAAGCAATGTAGTGAGCTTTGATGAAGATGAAGATTCTGAGTTTAGATTTGAACAGAGTTTCAGCAAGTTGAATAAGCGTTGTTTTGTTCAGGATCGTTAACCTTGCTTCTCATCAGAACTTCATATTTATAGGCGTTGGAGAAGATGACCGTTGAGTGCATTTAATGCTTTGCGTGTTCCGTACAGCATCGCATTTAATGTTATACGCTTTTGTCAACTACCTCGAGCCTTGTTCACGCTGTGTCTACTGACGTAGCCTTTAGTAGCTTTTAACGTTCCTTTTGTCAGTCAGCGTAGCTTGCCACTTGTACTTTCTTCTGATCTGATGTTTGTGAATACAACGTTTGAATATCATCAGAGTCAAACAGCTTGGTGCATAGCATCTTCTGATCTTCTGACCTTGAAGTGCTTCTGAGCGTGATACCATCAGAACTTCAGTGCTTCTGTTCTCTTGTTCTTCTGATGCTTCCATAGACCCATGTTCTGATTCTGCTTCGACCATCTTCTGATGTCTTGCCAGACCATGTTCTGATGTTGCATGCTGAACCCTTTGAGACAAAGCTTCTGAGCGCTGAATTATGCGTACTCTTTATATATTTCCTGAAAGGGAAATTGCATTGGATTAGAGTACCATGTTATCTTAAGCAAAATTCATATTATTGTTATCATCAAAACTAAGATAATTGATCAGAACAAATCTTGTTCTAACACTAATTTCACCAAGTTTGATCCTAGTGTTGCAATTGGAAGCTTTATGATCAACCCAATGAGGAAAAAGGAATTTTCTTTCAAGACAAAGTTAATGAAGGAAAGCTCTAGTATTGTGCATCACCTAATGACGCCCGTGTTGCTTCAAAGAAAAGATAAATGTGATGTACTTCTAAAGAAAGATGTAGTACCTATATGGTTATTGTCTCAAAATCTTCAACTCAAATGGGTTGATGCAATAATTCGCTATATGTTTAAATGTCAAAAGAGAAATTCAACTAGATTACCATATAGAAGTAAAATCACCAAATTTATGGCCCAAGATGGAATCTCCTGGGTCGTGAAACGTCAAGTATAGCTCCTGAACAGAATTGTGATAAATCCTTAAGTATATCAAAGTTTTATCGTTGATAAAAACTTAAAGAATTCTATGATGGAAGAAAATCTCAAGGAAAATGCAGATCTTGCGGCTGAAGAAAAATTTGCAACCATATAAGCAATCTCTTAAGATAATGCTCAATTTCTTCACTAGTTGATGATAAGTGTTAGATTGTAGTTATTTGTGTATATAGTTTTACGGTACTTATCGTCTCTTTTCCTCAACTTGTGTGTGAATTCACACGTTTTAGTTAGATTTGTACATCTTGTGCACAATTTGTGTTTTTGATTCATTTATGTATCATTTGATAGTTTTATGTAATTTTGTAGGTATTCATGCATGGTTTGAGCATTGAGTAATAAAGGCCAAAGGCTAAGCTTCAAGAATGCAAATTTTACCAATTCATCAAAGAAAAAGGCTCAAAATAAGGATGATAAAAATCATCAATTTGGTTGCCATTTTATCATTTTTAGATAGATCATTGAATAAGCTTTCCAACGCTTTGAACCGGGCGTAATTCGGAGTTACGGTTCTCAAGTTATGGCGAAAACAAATTTTGGTTTTTTTCTGCTATCGTTTAGCAAGAATAAGCTCGCTAAGCGAAATTGCCTGGGACAACAACTCGTTAAAAAGGGCCAAAAAACACATTTTTAGGTTATGGTTTTGGGGTATTTGTTCCCAACTCCATCAACCTTCATTTTTTGGTAGAGAGAGAATTAGAAACATCAAATGGGGTTGCATCTTGATGATTGGAGGTCGAACTTCTCATCGATTGGTGTTGACAAACCAAGAAATGTTTGGTTCTTCTTCTCTTCTCTTTGTACACTCTATTTTCTTGGGTGTGTTTTTATATTTTCTTTGAACATATGTGTATGTATTGATCATGGTGTTGTATAATATATTTGCTTTACAAATCATTATTGATGTCTTCCTTATTCTTTTTGCATTTATGTTTGGATTTGACTTGTTATAGACATATACCATACAAATCTTGATTAGGGATGGATATCTATTAGTTTCTAGATTTTAGATATAGATTTAGAGCTAATAATATTTATGGGTGTCGAAGCTTAATGCTTCTGTGTTAGTTGTGTCGGTTGAGAGATCGTCGCTACAAATGATATGGATGTCTGATGTGTTGTTGAGGTTGGTTGAGAGATCATTACCGAGATGATATAGCAATTCTCTCTACTTTGGGTTAAAAATGATTTAGGGTGTGAGTGATGCTTGATGATATTGTTGAGCATTGTAGGTTGAGTATAACTTATTGATTGGTTTAAGTTTGTGATTAGTAGATTATATGCATGCTTGATAAATTTCTTCTCTCTATAGAATGAATTCTTTTTGTGTTAATACTAACTTTTTCGTTTTTATCTTTAACAAATTTAACCCAAGCTCAAGAACTAAGAATCTGTCGAACGACAATTCAGTAGCATTAATCTCTGTGGACACGATAATTTCCCGGATAAATACTTCCAAAAATTTTGTTGCTTACCGCTTTACCGCTTCAACAAAATGGCGCTGTTGCCGGGGATTGGTGTTTCTATTGGATCGCATTGCGATAGTTTCTCTGGTTTAGAGTTTTGTTTATACTGTATATATTGTATATAGGTTTGTATAGATGCTTATTTTGCTTTTGTTTTCCATACTTGTATATTTGTCTTTGTTTCCATACTTGTGCATTTATGTGTTCATGTTTTTGATACTTGTAAATTTAGTGTATATGCTTGTTTCTCTTCACGTTTGCTAAGTGTTTGGTTAGGTGTCACCGTCGGTGGAACTAACCATGTAAAGAGGCAAATTGGAGGATTATGCATAAATAAAGGCGTTGTACTTACGACGTGAAACAAGCGTTAGTTGGGAGACAACCCAACGATTTTTGGTTTATGTTGTTTGTGTTTAGTTAGTTTTAATTCAATTTGTAGGTTGTTAGAAATACAGTTTGTGTTTGTTCTCAAACTTTGTTTTTTATTAGCTTGAGGATGCATTTGGTGATTGTCCAATTTTGATTGTCTCAACAAGAAAATGTATTGGTAGTCTGAAAAGTTTAAAGAGAGTTGTATTGTTAAGGTTAGTGTTTATTGCTTTTCTAGAATATAACATGTTTATGAACCTTAGGCTTTGTACAACTTACATGACAATTATTCTATTGCAGTTTTTGTTCAATTTTGAATCACTTTAGTTAATAACCAATGTGAGGAACCTTTCCATTGTTTACTAAATATCATGGAGACCAACATTCTTGTTTAACTCGTTTGAATTATGTTTAATCTCTAATTTGTATTGTTATGTATGATGGCATTAAAATGATCAAGGCATTTGTTTGATTTTGAGCACAACCACGTGGCCAAATAGTCAATTTACCTTGTGAGTGAGTGAGAAATTTGCTTACCCCTTTGAGCCTTTGTTAGAATCCATGTTGGTGTTAACTTTAATTTTTGTATGGATTCTAAATTTTTTTCTTGAACCATATCCATGACTTGTTATTTAAGTCTTTACCCTTGCCTAATACGTTTGGGAGCCTTCACATTATATGTTTGGTTGTATTCAAGTTGGGGAGAATGAAAGGTAGTTTGCTATGCGGTTGAGAAAGAAAAAAAAAGTCAAAAAGAAAAGTGACAAAGAAAAGAAAAAAATTATTGAAAAAAGAAAAAAAAAATAGAATAATGGTTGTGTTAATAAGTTGTATGGATTGGTGTAACAATGGAAAAAGAGAAAAAGATGAAGGAAATTTGTGAGTGCTTGAGATTGTGAGAAATGATCACTCTCATTTGATTAGGCAAGTTTTTGTTTCATTTACCTTGAAAAAATAAATATTTGTTACCCAAGCCATATTACAACCCTTAAAGCCCTTGTGATTTTTGCTTTTGTACTTTGAACATGAGTTTTTTTAGATGAATGCATAATTTGAATTGATGTTGGCATAATTGTTGTGTGTGAGTGGTCCCTCATATTTGTTTTTCATCCCTTGATGATTTGTGTGTTAGGTGTGATTCATTCTTGAACATGTATTGCTTTTGAATATTAGACATGTGTTTTTTTCATTAGACTTTGTTTCATATTCTTTGTGTTGTTGTAGTTTAGTGATAAACATTGCCTTGCGTGTACTTTTGATATTTGTATACCATACATTTGCTTTTCGTTTGTAAAACTTGTTGAGCATGATTTCTTGGAAATTGCGTTTGTATACTTAGGTTGATTAATTCTTGTTTAGGGACAAACAAGTCTAAGTTGGGGAGAGTTTGATAAGTGTTAGATTGTAGTTATTTGTGTATATAGTTTTACGGTACTTATCGTCTCTTTTCCTCAACTTGTGTGTGAATTCACACGTTTTAGTTAGATTTGTATATATTGTGTACAATTTGTGTTTTTGATTCATTTATGTATCATTTGATAGTTTTTATGTAATTTTGTAGGTATTCATGCATTGTTTGAGCATTGAGTAATAAAGGCCAAAGGCTAAGCTTCAAGAATGCAAATTTTACCAATTCATCTAATAAAAAGGTTCAAAATGAGGATGATAAAAATCATCAATTTGGTTGCCATTTTTTCATTTTTAGATAGAGCATTGAATAAGCTTTCCAACACTTCGAACCGGGCGTGATTCGTAGTTACGGTTCTCAAGTTATGGCGAAAACAAATTTTGGTTTTTTTTCTGCTATCGCTTAGCGAGAATAAGCTCGCTAAGCGAAATTGCCAGGGACAGCAACTCGTTAAAAGGGGCAGAAAACACATTTTTAGGTTATGGTTTTGGGGTATTTGTTCCCAACTCCATCAACCTTCATTTTTTGGTAGAGAGAATTAGAAACATCAAATGGGGTTGCATCTTGATGATCGGAGGTCGAATTTCTCATCGATTGGTGTTGATAAACCAAGAAATATTTGGTTCTTCTTCTCTTCTCTTTGTACACTCTATTTTCTTGGGTATATTTGTATATTTGCTTTGAACATATGTGTATGTATTGATCATGGTGTTGTATAATATATTTGCTTTACAAATCATTATTGATGTCTTCCTTATTCTTTTTGCATTTATGTTTGGATTTGAGTTGTTATAGACATATACCACACAAATCTTGATTAGGGATGGATATCTATTAGTTTCTAGATTTTAGATATAGATTTAGAGCTAATAATCTTTATGGGTGTCGAAGCTTAATGCTTCTGTGTTAGTTGTGTCGGTTGAGAGATCGTCACTACAAATGATATGGATGTCTGCTGTGTTGTTGAGATTGGCTGAGAGATCATCACCGAGATGATATAGTAATTCCCTCTACTTTGGGTTATAAATGACTTAGGGTGTGAGCGATGCTTAATGATATTGATGAGTATTAGAGATGGCAAGTAGACCCAAACCCAGGGGCCCCATCCGCACCCAAACCCGAGTCAACGGGTGAAAACCCGAGATACTGGATTTGAGTTCGGGTTCGTGTTTGGGTAGTATGAAACCCGCACCCGAAACCCGAAATCACACCCGCTTTTATATATATATATATATATATATATATATATATATAATATAGAAATATTATATATATATATATATATATATAATATAAATATTATATATATATATTATATAAATTTTATTATATATATATACAATAAAATTTATATAATATATATATATATATATATATATATATATATATATTTATATATATATATATTTTATTTAAAATTGTAGAAAAAAAAGTATTTTATGTATTTTGTTGCGGGTTTCGGGTTTGGTTGAAAAAACCCGAACCCAACGGGTGTGGGCGTGTGATAAGTGCCAAAATGTTGTTATTTTGAGTATATAATTGTGGCACTTGTCGATTCTATTCATTCTGATTTTGTAATAAAATCTCCACTTTTGTGTATATATTCGTATACTTTAGTTTTCATTTGTTTTATGTATCATTTACTAGCTTTTCTTTATGTTTTTGTAGGTATTTTATATTTTGGGAAGCTTGGAATGAAGCGGGCAAGTTTGGAACACTTTGGAGCAATTTTGGAGCCATTTTGGAAAAGTTTTGTTCAGCAAGCTCCGCTGAGCGCCCGTCCAGCGCGCTTTCCAGTGGCGAACCAATTTTCCTGGCCGCTAAGCGGAGGTCTGTTTACTGTTCTTGATATTTTTGTAATAAGTGTAGTCCGCTCAGCGAGGTTTGCCCGCTAAGCGACCGTAGCAGAAATTGTGTTTATATTTCTTCATTTGTAACATTTCTAGGGTATGGTTTTGGAGAGTTTTTGGTTCCAACTCCATCATTTTCATTCTTAGATCAAGATTAGCTTAGAAAACAACTCCGGGTCATGCACTTGAAAGATCGGAGGTGGATTTCTCATCAACCGGAGCTGACAACCCGCGAGATGTTTGGTTTATCTCTTCTATTCTCTGTGTATTTCTTTGTGTTGGGTTTATTTGTATAGTTACTCGAATTTTATGTATATTTACCAATTATAATGTTATATTTAACTTTCTTTACATATCTGTGTTTATGTTATCCTGGATTTTTGCTCTATGCTGGGGATTTAGGTTGCTTTAGAGATAAAGTGCTTGAATCTTTATCTAGGATGATAATCTGTTGGTTCTGAACTCTAGAGATAGATTTAGAGCTAGCATTCACTGTTTGTATCTGTTCTTAATGCTTTCGTGTTTGAGCGGCGCGTGAGAGATCGCCGATGCGAGAATACGGATGTTCTCGCGACTTCGCGTTAGAGATAACCTTAGTTGTGAGACGATCTCATTTGTGCTCCAGAGATGGACGCTTATGTGAGAGATACGTGATGACATAGATGAGTATTGTAGGTTGAGTATAACGGGTTGGTAAGTGTATGTTTGTGAAGAGTGAATATATTTACATTCCTGATAAGTTATTTCTCTTCTAAGAATGTGTTTATTCTTTTACTGTCTATATCTTTGTATACTTTTTGCTCATTTAATCCAAAGTTCGAAACCGTAGAAACTGTTGAATGACATCTCTCCATCTCTGAGGACGATAATTCCCGGATCAATATTTCCAAAACTTTTTTCGTTGCTTGCCCTATACTGCATTCAACATCGCGGGTGCTATTTTGCCACCCGAACAATGTTTGGGTTCGGGTTCGGGTTTGGATGCTGATTTCGAGTGCGGGTTTGGGTAGTGCAAAACCCGCACCCGACCCGACCCGTTGCCATCCCTAATGAGTATTGTAGGTTGAGTATAACTGATTGATAGGTTTAAGTTTGTGATTAGTACATTATATGCATGCTTGATAAATTTCTTCTCTCTAAAGAATGAATTCTTTTTGTGTTAATACTAACTTTTCCGTTTTTATCTTTAACAAATTTAACCCAAGCTCAAGAACTAAGAATCTGTCGAACGGCAATTCAGTAGCACTAATCTCAGTGGACACGATAATTCCCCGGATAAATACTTCCAAAACTTTTGTTGCTTGCCGCTTTACCGCTTCAACAGTTGACCTAAAAAGTCACGACCATCAAGAGGCATGTGTTATGAAAGGAAATATCCAATGATAACAATAACATTTAGCAATCGTGTGTCATGTATTTTATCTTTTTCAATGTATTTACTTTCAACTTTTTTTTAATTTATTGTATTTTGATCTCTTTTAAATTAAATACATAATAAGAATTTTATTTCCCTTTTTATCTCTTAATTTATATGCTTGGATGTATTTTAGATTTACTCTTTTGTTGCCTTTTTTATTATTCCAAAGTGGGAGATATATATTCTTAACGGGAGTAGGATATACTCTCTATATTTGTTAACGGGAGTTTAACCACAACAATCCTATACCTTTATTTCTTTGTTTGCCCACCTTCCTGAGAGATGAATTGTCATCATAAAAAGGAGGGATATATGGATCTATGTGATTGCAACTATAATATATGCATGAATCAGTTAACCTATACGATTTTCATGATGACAACACTATGAGTTGAAGTCTTCATCTGAAGTGATGATCAAGTTGTTATGCTTGGGAGATCAAGATATCAAACAAGTGATTTGTATACTACATAATGGTATATTAATGTCTTTTCTGAAGACTACCACATTGCACTACTTGCCAAAAGAGTACAATTCAATGCACTTGGAGCTACATGTGACTAGTGATGTATAACTTTCATGAGCATGTATCATTTGTTTCTCATTTATTTCCATACAACAAAATAGAATTTAAATAAAATAGAAATGAATAAATAAAAATAAAGGTAACTCACATGAGTTACCTTTAATACATTGCTTCTTTACCGTCTCTAGCGTGACAATGATGATCTCAAGGGTTTTTGAACACTATGATTCCCCATTTTCAAGGTTCCTTTCCACCTATATAACCTTCTACCTTTATCCCTTCAAGTTGATCCTAGATCTTTTGGTTCCACTTATTCCTTTGGGAAATACTTTCTTTATTACAAATTGACCATGAAATTTCCACTTTAGTTTTATTGGGAATAATTTTAAACGTGAGTTGAATAATAGTAGTTGTAGTCTTGTATGAAAATACAATCTAATAATCATTTGTTTAAAACTTAATGTATTCTCATATGCCATTAGTATCATCTCCTTCAATGCATCCTCTGACAATATGCATACCATGTCAAGAAAGCTACATACAATTTGATATAATTTAAGATCTCATCAATGACTCACGCTATAGTGAGATTCTTGACTTGGAGAAGATGAAATATTAGAGAGTGTTGAACCATGCTCTAATTATTAAAGGTCAATTTTATAGGAATAAGGATAGAAACAATTAGCTTACATATAATGACAAAAATACCAATTTTTTGTTTAACAATTTGATCAAATTGAGATACTCTACCAAAAAGATCAGATGACTTAAGAACAATGATACTTACCTTGAAGCTAGCAAATATATTAAGGAGCATACGATAAATTTTGTCTACATAAACCACTTTAATTCAGATAACATTTGCACGCCTACTCATTTGGTAGACAAATTTATACTACGACTTATAGAAAACACAAATAATAATTTCCTAACCTAAAGACATCTACCTAAGGAAATCAAAGAAACTATTTTTTTACATTAATGGTAATTAGGCCCCAAGACTCGATGGATATGGAAGATTTTTTATTTCAACCATATTTGAACATTATAAGGGAGGGTGTGTTTGCTTTAATCACTCACTTTTTTGACCAAAATTGGATTTTCCTAACCTCAATTGAATTCATGTGGCCCTGATCTTAAAACTCACATTACAACAAATCCTACATTTCCTAACAAAACAATTACCTTGACGTACTAACCAACCGAGGTAAAATCCATTCCATAAGGTGCTTTAGTTAAAATTTTAATTTTTCATTAAAAATATATCACTTATTCCCTCGGTTGTTAGGAAAACTGAGGGAAAAAGCCCCTCATGGTCAAGATTTCCAACATCTTCAATTTCATGTTTTATTTAAAATTAAATGACACATTTCTTTTCTATTTAAATTTTAAAAATAAAAAACCTTTCTCCTTGCTTATGTGGTAAAATCGAGAAGAAAGGTTACCCCATTTTTATACATAAAGCACTCGATTTTATACATATATAACTCTCATTCACTTTTGAACTTCGCGTAAACATTTTAAGCTCTAGCGAACAAAGCACCTTCTTCATCTTCTCATCCTAACGAACAAAATATAATCTTCCATTAACTCGAAAACACCATTCTTTATATTCTCAACTAAATCAAACCAAACTCCATCTTCGAAAATATGGATGATCAATTTGATGAAGTGACAAAAAAATGAATTGTGTCACATATAGATGAATTTGATAAACATATGGATGATCAATTTGGAGATATGATATGTGATATTGGTGAAGATTCTTTTAGGAGAGACCATGTGTATGATATTTTTCTTAGTGACAAGGAAGATAAACTTTTCTTGGGTGAAAAAGTTTATATGATTATTAGTTTTGTTAAGACTATTTAATATGAAGGCAAAAATGGTTAGACAAATAAAAATTTCACTGAATTGCGTAAATTTTGAAAGACATGTTTCTAGAAGGTAACACGTTGCCAAACTATAATAATGAGGCCAAGAAGATATAATATCCAATGGATTTGGAATATGTCAACATACATGCATGTTGTAATAATTGCATATTATACGAGAAAAAGTAAAAAAAAATCAAATGAGTGCTCGAGGTGTAGGGAGTTGCGCTAAAAGCTGAAGGACTGTGGTGTTGATGGTGATGATGGTATAAGTAGAAAGAGGTCTCCTGCCAAGGTGATGTGGTACCTACAAATAATTCTAAGGTTCAAGATATTATTTTCTAATGTGAATGACATAAATAATATAAGATGGATGCAGAACAAAGAAAATGTGATGGAAACATTTTTCACGTAGCTGACTTTTTACAATTGAAAAAAATTGATTCATTATTTCCGTATTTTTTCATGAGCCAAGAAAACTTAGGTTTGGACTTGCCACCGATGGAATGAACCAGTTTGATAATCTTAGAACTAACCATACTTCGTGGCACGTTCTTCTCATAATTTATAACCTATCTTCGGGAAATAATATAGATGTTTATCTTAGGCCATTTATTGAAGATTTAAAAGTTTTGGGGGCAGAGAACGTTGATGTTGATGATGCGTATTTGAGTGAAAATTTTAAGATGTATGTCATGTTAGTATGCACATCCAATGATTTTCTTGCATACAGTAATTTGGTTGGGTACAATGTTAAGGAAAATAAAGTGTGTCCTAGATACGAAGTTGATACATGCTCCCACCAACTAGATAATGGGAAAAATACTATTTACCTTAGGCATTATATTTTCAAAGATCCAATCATTCATATCACAAATTGTGGAAGGCTTTTAATGGTAAGCAACAGTTTGATATTATTCTAAAGACCATAACCGGGGAGAAATTTTATAAACAACAATAACACATTAATGTTGTCTTTATAAAGAATCAAAATCGTGGAGAAAAATAATTGGAAAAAGAGGTTGATGTTCTTTGATCTTCCATATTGCTCTAGCCTCGATGTAAGACACTATCTTGATGAGATGCACATGGAGAAAAATGTGTGTCATAGTTTGATTGAAACACTTTTTAACATTCAAGGGAAGAAAAAACATGGTAAGAATTCTTGTCTAGACTTGGTGAAAATGGTTATAAGACAAAATTTATCCCCAAAATAAGTAGGTAAAAGAACATATTTCCCTCCAACATGTAACACTCAATGTAGAATAGAAAAAAGAGTTTTTGCAAGTGTTTATAGGATATCAAAGTTTCTCATGGATATTCATCAAATGTCAAGAAACTTATATCAATGCAAGATCTCAAGTTAATTAGCTTAAAATCTCATGATTGTCATGTCTTGATACAACAACTTCTACCAGTGGCTATTCGTGACATTTTGCAAAAAATGTAAGTGAAACTATAACTAGATTGTGTTTATTGTTCAATGATATTTATAATAAAATCATTAATTTAGGAGGTTTATATGAGTTGGAACATGAGGCTGTAATTAACTAGTGTCAATTGTCGATGTATTTCTCTCTGCCATTTATTGACATTATGATTCACTTAATTGTTCATCTATTCAGGAAGATTACATCTTGTGGCCCAAATTATTTAAGGTGGATGTATCTAGTAGAGAAATACATGAAGATCTTTAAAGGGTATACGAATAATCATTACCGTCCAAAAACTTCGATCGTTGAAAGATACATCACATAAGAAGCTCTTGACTTTTGTTCAAACTATTTGTCGGAAGCAAATTCTATAGAAATTCACAAGTATCACCACGATAGAAGATATGAGGTAAATGTACTCAAAGTTTAAATGTTAATACAATGGGCTGAGATATACTTCTTCAAGCACATTTTAATATATTGAATAATATTAATGAAGTTCAACCTTAATTATCCGCCCACAAAAGACTTATCAAGAAAAAATTCCCCTAAATAAGTGTAAAATGGATGTTGACAAGGCATAACAAAATGTCATAAATTGATTTAATGGAAGGGTTTCTAAAGATAGAAATGCTCCTGAGATAATTATCTATAGAAGTGAATTCTTCAAAAACAAGAAACCTATTAAGCGTCTCGTATCCTCCTCAATATGGTTTGGTTTAAAGTGTGATTTAATTGATATTGAAGATAATAGTATGTTGAAAATAAGAAGTGTAAAAGACATATTTTTCTGACATGAAAAACAGCTAGGTTATAAAATAAAACATTCCATTATTCTTTCGGGTAAACTTAAGTAACTATAAACTACTATTATCCAAGAACTAATTCAAGACACTATTTAGAACATTCTTGAAAATCCACCTCCTTTATATCATGATAAATCATATCCTCAAAATCATTATCCATCTATATAAAATTGGTGAAGACTCTCTAATTTGGAAAAGTTCAAAACATCTAGTAACCTTACATTCTGCTTGTAAAATCTCTTATCTCTTAAAGTCTCATGCATAATGTCATTACCACACATAAAAATCTTAGAAGTAGGGTAATTATATTTGTTTCTACACTTTAGACTTGGAAACTTCCTTGTACCTCTTCTTGAAATCCTTATTATGTATGCGTCTTGATTGAACTACCTTTGTGAGTCTATACAACATTAGTATAAAACTTGGAGACATTAAAAATTGTGATTCACAACAAAATTACTTTTCTCAAAGGGCATATTTACTCATCGATGCATGAATTCACTATCTTGAAACATTTTGATATAAAATATTGACCCCTTCCACCTTGCATTAAGAAAATCAATTGAAAACGTCCACAACCTCATTGGGTTAAATGTAACACAAATGAGGCGTCTCGAGTGAATCCCAAACTTGCAATCTATGAAGGAGTTCAGTGTGATTCTTTGGGCACCTGCTTAGGTGCATTCTCAACAAAAGCTGGATATTTCGACTTCTTTTCAAGATTAATTTACAAGTATCTTTTTGGCTATAGATCATGCTTCTAAGAGAGAATGGAAACAACATTGGCTTGAAAGTAATTCACTATTTTCCATACGAGCATTCAATAATACTATCATTGTCCCTTGAAAGCCCCTATCTAAATAAATATAAAATGTCTTCATGTCATTAGGTTCTTCAGTTTTATGATTTCTCACATCTATCGTGAAACTAATAATTGTGTTGATTGTATATAAAATACATATTTTTATTTTTAAGATATGATTTGGTGGGACTCAATCACAAATTGCGCGAAGGATGGTTTCATAAAGGATAAACTTCTTTATCTAATTTTTTTTGTTTTTGTTAATTTTGTGTCGATGTATTAAATTCTTGTCCGTGTTCCTTTAAATTTTTCTCACATTTATGTAATATTTATTTAATTAAAAATTACTTAAAATTTATGAGAGCTTCTAATGTGATGAACTAATCCAATCCATAAATGCACCATTTTATTTTGATCAAAATATAATAAAACATTATATATGTTTCACATTTTTATTAGAATTAATAAGGGTCCACTCTGAATTTAAATCAAAGCTGCAGTTAGTGCGAGCTGAATGTCAAATAACCAAAGATTCAATCCATGTGGTTCTTAATTTCTTACTTTGTCAAAACATGTTAAAATTTATGTGATGATTAAACATGTTTTAAATTTTTAACAGAAAAAACAAATACATACATTCTTAAATATAGGATCTCTATTCAAACTTCATCATCTTTTTTAATATCGGTTAAATAAACATGCTTTAACTAAACTCTTGAATATTAAAAAACAAAATATAGAGTCTAAAAAACTAGATAAATAATATTATTATTATTAATTAATTGTAGAAGAAGTAGTAGTAAAAGGCTATGACTGTTTTTTTCTTGGGATCTGAGTTACAGAATTTGAAATTGAAGAGTTAAGATTCTATTTTCCCTCAAATTTATGTTGATGATAAGAATGTTGAGGACATGACATAGGAAACGAATTATGATAGTAGTGGTTGGGGATATTAGTACAAAAGAATATATATTATTTAATTTAATTTTTCTTATATAATGTTAACATGTAAATTGATGAGTAGATGGAATTGATTGTAATAAATGAGTGTTGTGTTGCAATGCATTAGAGAGATAGGGTAGCAGGAGGTGATCAGATAGGGGTGGCCTGCAGAGAGGTCTGCTCTCATTCTCTCAGCTGGGATGGGAGGGACCAACAGCCACAACACAGCACACAATATTCAATGGAGTTTCAAAAGTCAATAAAAATCAAATTTAACCTAAAACTGTGCACTTTCCTTTACTACACCTTTGGCATTGTATCCTCTTCTACCTCATCTTCCTTCTATTTACAACTATTTACATCAATTTGTCGTACACATATACAGAACCGTCTCTGAGAGTACATGCTACGATTTAAAATTTATCACAGTTAAATTATAATTAAATAGTTAAATTTAAGACGATTCTGATCATACATATAAAATATGATTAACTAGATATGATACTAGTGAAAAAAATTATTTATTTATCATTACTCTATAATTTAGTCATAATATTTATATGATTCTTAACAATATTACTATACTTTTTTCTTTCTGTCATATTTATCTTCATTATAATTCTGAAATGAAATAATTGTATAGACTAAATAAGCACATTATCAAAGGTGAAGATTATTGAATGTATGTTTGAATAACACCACTATATATATAGCTTTTTAAACCTAAATTATATAAATTCTCAAAAAGCATAAATTTTTCATAAAACTAATAATATTATCTTAATAAATATATAATGAAAATGACTAGTTGCTCACATGACCCCCAAATAAGCACATTATTCATGGGCCCCACGTAAAAAAAATGTATAGTAACCCTTTCTATCTCTATCATCTCTCTCTTCTAACCTTTCACAATAAAACTGGGTTTCTACAAACATTTCTTTCCCTTCTTTTTCTCATACAACTCTAAAGAACCTTCTTGTTTCAAGTAACTAGTTTTCACATCTTCCTCAACACCTTTCTCTTTCTATAACTTCAACCATAACACACCTTGTGTTGTGTGGCTTTTAGGTAAACAAACAATAACAACTACTTCAAATAATCTTTAGGGTTTCAAGATTCCTCTCATAGTCAAATATGAAGGCACCGACTCTTAACTAAGAAAAACCTCTTTTTCTTTCTCTTAGCCTCCATTTTCAACCTCATAAATCTCTCTCTCAAAAAAAATATATATCTTCCATATATTATCAAACTATATATTTTTCTTGGTAATTCATTTTTATATATTTATAACAATAACAATTCTTATACCTTATTACCTTTTTATTCTTCAATTTTTTTTCCTTTTTATTATTTTGTCAAATTTATTATTTTGTTTATTTTAGCCTCCTTACTTCTTCAATTTCATTTCATTATATATATATTTTTTATAATTTTTCTAATTATAATTTTTTTTGATAATTTTTTAGATTTTTTTGTGAGATCTAGAAGTTATAATTAGAAGAATTGGAGAGTTGATAATTTTGATGGAGTTGTTGCAAGAAGTGAAAGGCTATTCACAAGAGGAAGAGGAAGAAGAAGAAATCATAACAAGAACAACAAAAGAAGATGAAAACAGTAGTAAGCAACAATTACAACACTGCCCTTTTTCTTCTTCTCCTTCTAATTTCTCTTTATCTTCTTCTTCACCTTCAACAACTCATCATCATCATCATAATCATAATCATGATGTCACAAATCAATGGCTAGGAATCAATCATCATCATCATCACTCTCCTGAGTCTCACAATTCATCTTCTGGTGGATTAGGGCTATTACACCAACATCATCATCATCATCAACATCAAGATGCTACAACAACAACAACAACCTCGAATTTCAAAAATCAAACAAGTTTAAAACAAATTGATTTCATGGAATTATCACTAGGTAGCAACAGCAGCATCATCAACAAAGATCCTAGTTCTTCGAATGCAAACATAAACAACCTACATCAACCGCAAGAGCAGCAACAGCAACAACCTAGTACTCATGAAAAAGAGCACATGTTCGACAAAGTTGTAACCCCGAGTGATGTTGGAAAACTGAACCGTTTAGTGATACCGAAACAGCATGCTGAGAAGTATTTCCCTCTCGATTCAACCTCGAATGAGAAAGGCCTTCTTCTCAATTTCGAAGATCGAAATGGAAAATTGTGGAGATTCAGATACTCTTATTGGAACAGTAGTCAAAGCTATGTCATGACAAAAGGTTGGAGCCGTTTTGTCAAAGAGAAAAAACTTGATGCCGGTGACATTGTTTCGTTTCAACGAGGCGTTGGCGATTTGTTTCGACATCGATTGTTTATCGATTGGAGGAGGAGAACTAATCATAACCATAATATGGATCCTTCAGCAACACTTTTCACTCCTTTCTTTCTTCCTAATCAACAGCAATATTCTATTAGATGGGGAGGTGCTAATAGTAGATTCTACTCACTTCCTTATCCTTCACCACAATCACAAAGGTTACAACAACAAAATCTTCATGACCCTTTACAGAATCAGATGAATTACAATTACCAAATGTATCCATTTCACCAACAAGGTGTTAATGCGAATCCGAATTACAATTTTCATCATCATGATCCAAGTTCTCTCTTTTACATGAGATCATCGTTACCATCGGCGCCGTCGATGGTTGATCAAGGAAGCTTAACAAGACAACAAGGAGGAGGAGGAGGAGGAGTAGGAGTAGGAGGAGACAATGTTCCAAACATGATTATTGATTCTGTTCCTGTTTCTCATCATTATCATCAACAACATGGTGGTTTTTCTAGCAGTGGAAATTTTACTAGTTCTAGTACAATGGCTAGTAGTAGTATTAATGGTGCTGCAAAAAGGTTAAGGTTGTTTGGTGTGAACATGGAATGTGGATCTTCAACAAGTGATGATAATTTGCCTAATTCACTTCCTTCTTCTTCAAATTTGAGAGAAACATTTTCAACATCATCAACAACATTTGAAGAGGACAAGAAAAGAGAAGCTTCATTGATTTTTGGTTTAGACCCTTCTTTGCAATATCATAATTTCCATCAACAATGATGAAATGAAAAAAACCAAAAAAAAAAAAAAAAAGAAGCAAAAAAAAAAATAATGAAGAGTTTGTTACAATATATATATTTCAGCATTTTTCTTATATTATATTATAATACATTCTCTTTTGATTATGATCATTTGAAGTTTTAGTACACTTTTTTAGAATATATGAATGAGTTTAACCAAGATAAGATCCATAATTTCAGAATTCCTAAAGGAGGAAAATGAAATAGATGGAAATGAATTAGATTTAGAGCTTAGTCAAATTTGTGTATAAGAAAAAAAAATAGAATATAAAAATATTTAATATTATTATTATTATTTTTTGATGATCTTCTTAGAGAGTACTAGAACTAAATGAAGTTTTTGTCTCCATTTGAAATTGATCTCTCTCTCATTCCGTTTTCTGCATTTAATGATTCACAGAAAATATTGTTGCTTTTTCTTCTTTCCTCTAATGTTTCTGTTAGCCTTGTTGGGTTGATGTGGTTCATAACACTGCTACTATTCTGCTGCCTCTCTCTGCTGCCTTAGACATTTTAGCTTTGCAGATAGACTTCAGAAGAGTTGTACAGCTGTAAAAGGGTAATTTCTTTTTTCATCTCTTGTTCATTCATTTAATTTTGCTATATGGATTTTTTCTATATGTTGATGATATACAGAAATAATCAATTTTTACTGTTTATTGCTTGGTTTCCTTTGTTGATGTGTTTTCTTGACTTCTCTTGTGAACCTAGCAGCCACCTTCTTTGTTTGGTTTTACACTGTTCACTCACACATGTTTTAGGTATGTCAAATTTTTGCTTTTTCTTTGCTATATTGTTCTTATTAAATGACTATTTTCTTTAATATATATAGTTGATGTATATCTTCTAGACTATTTCGATTTTTTTATTATTTATTTAGTTCTCTTTACGGTGTACTCACTTAGTCAACACATTAACGAGAGTTGAATCGAGATCAAACTACTTAAATTTAAATTTTAATGTAAATTTTGATTTTGTTTTTCTTTTAATTTGAAATATAAATTCTCTGATCTAGACCAAACAATAATTGATGGTGGCCGGTGTGAATATATGAAATTATTGACTATAGACAATAAAAATTTCGTTAAAGAATTATTCATATATTTACAAAGTTAGCACATTGATGACTAACTTGAAATATTATTGGTCTGATCTAGATTCAACCACCACTGATCAGTATGGCATGAATGTCTAGATTTATTAATTTGAGACGATTATATTCAATTTAAAAATTTCTCTTGCACTCGCGTCAGCACATTGATGAATATCAAATTGAGATAAGATAATTCATATTTCGATGCTCATTTGAAATCAGGACCATATGATTATGATTCAACCACCATCACAAATTTACAGACCATGGTTTTAAATTGTGATTGTGGCTACATATGTTGTTATTGGTGTTGCTATTACAGTTGTAGTTATTAGGATAGTTGTGATTCAGATTGCGGTCATTGCAGTTGAATTTATAATTTATGAACATAAAATATTATATTTTTTTATTTATTTTATATTTCACATGTCTTCTATTTTCTCTCACAACTTTTAGATATATCTCAATATTGATTCTCCATAGATTTGAATATATCTAATCCTTTTCAAACACACTTTAAATCTTTGATATATAAATAAGAAGAAAGGTAGATCAAATAATTTTTCCACGCAATACATTATTTGTTGTGGCCCGATAGGATTCGATACGAACTGATGTGGCTGTTGTTGTGTTCTTATGATCCGATTGCTGTGGTATTATGATATAGTATTTAGTGTGATTTACAATCACACCGCAATTTCAGCATAATACGGAAGCAGACACTACCGCAACTGTAATATTGCGGTTGCATGTTGTAGTCCACAATTTAAGACCATGTTGACTATATGAATGCGTGGCGATGTTAATTCAACATTGCAAACAATCCAAATTATATAAATTAAAGATTCCTCATGCATGTGATATTGCTATGTTTAATACTTAATTACTCTTCATAACAGTCTTTCTTACTGTTGAAAGTTGAAAATCAACTACTATGATACTAACAATTTTTATTTCTTCTTTTCCTATTTGTCACAGTCATTGCAATAATTCCAGCTGATACATTTTTGGACATTCAATCAAGGAACTTTCCTTAGACAATCAAGGTGAATATCAATATTCATATATAGAGTTTCTCAGTTTTGTTTTTTATCTGAAACATATCAATAAATATAAGACATAAAATGTTTATTTCTATAATAAGAATATAAACAATTTGATACTCTCCAATACATATACATACACTACTAATCTAATTAAAAGACAAATTTGACATTCAATTCACAAGGTGTATGAAATCAAACAAAACATTGATGTTCCTTGTCTCTAGGTTTACATAACATGTCAAAAATAACACTGTTCATCTTGATAAAAAAAAAACATTGATGTTTGAATATTATTGACTCATATTGAATGCAAAAGAAGAAAAAATATACTGTTCCATAGCATAAAAAGGAGATATCAAACAGAATGTTATGGTGTTATATAGTTGTGACAATGTAGAAAACAAAAGCAACATAGATGTAGGACAGTAAGATAAACAGTATTATAAGGTTAGACAAGACATAAACATAGGAGCAGGATTTTTGTTTTTTGATGTATACACAGAATTGAATGTGGTGCTTTTTTTTATTTGGTGGTAAAATAAAATAATAAGAGTGTATCTTTGATCCTTTGGTAAAGTCAATTTTTCTATGTGCATAAATCCAAAGACTTTGATGAACACTTATGTCTGATGGAAAATAAATACACTGAAAAAGACTGGAAATTGAAGTTTGTTTTTTTGGGATGTGGTTTGCATGTCTTAGATTCAAATGCTTGGAATTTGAAAATTTATAAGGTAGGGAAATAATTATGAATATATGTAAATTAAAGATGAAAATAAATGAAGTAAGATTTTTAAATTTTTTTTTCTCTTCATTTTTTTGTATATATTAAAGATGAAAAAAATTGTTAATTGTATAAGTTATATAATGCTATTATTGCTAATGTTAATTGTTTGTATTTTATTTATTTTTCATTTGTTCAGGAATAATTGTTTTTTTACTTATGGGTATTTTATGCAGAAGGGAAAAATTAAAAGAAGCATCAAGATGGGACCATATATTGAAAGATTTGAGGTTGTCATTTCAGTAAAATTATAGAAATATTTTAACCAAGGTAAATAATTTTTCTGGATATATGGGCCTTTTTTTTTTTCTGATTATATTAATTGAAAATTTATTATGTGCATTTAATTTAGCATTTAAATTAACTGAAAAACCTGTTAAAAAAACTGCAAAACAAGTAAAAGTTAAGGAATACTATGTTGATACATATAATTAGGAAATACCACTTGTTCTTGGTTTATTTTCATGTCTTAGATTTGGTACTTTGTTTTACAACCTCATTTTTCTAATTTGCTTGACTTAGTTTTGATTTTTTTTTTCTTCCTTATTAGGTGACCCTCATCTAAAATAATGCTTGGATTTGGTCAGACATTCGGTCATATAGTGACTTAGAAAATTGGGAAATGATGTTATTTTCTCTAATAAGTTAGTTGATGCACAAGAATTAGTAGATCAGATTAAGTCTAACATGTGTATAGTCTTTCACACTAGAGTGATTTAAGGTTCAAATTTAACACATTAACATCTGTTTAAATTAGTGTCTTACATATGATAATCTCCCATATGGAGAAAATCTATGGGTAAGAAAACTAGGTAATACTGTTCTCAGTTATAAACAAGAAAACATACAAATGTGTTCACTCAAATACAAATGTGATATATATATATATATATATATATATATATATATATATATATATATATATATATATATATATGATTTATTACAAGAATAAATATTTTTAACTTATTTTAAATCATATCATAGCTTTTAAATTTAATTTAATTTAATGGTTAACATTTTTATTTAATTTAAGGAAAATTCAAAATAGACCGCTAAAGACACTTGTTAAAAATGTATATACAAACTCTTTTAAATAAGGAACTTCAATTTTTTTAATTTATATCTAATGTTAGAACACATGTTATCTTTATTGTTAAATTATGTAATTCATATTGTGAGAATCTGATTATTATAATTTAGCATACGTGTAACAGGAAATTATATACTTGTCATAATTTTATTGGAAAATAGTAAGAACCACACCTAAAGAATTGTACCTAAGTTTTATCCTTTTCAACGGACAAAACTTAAGTACAATTCTTTAGGTGTGGTTCTTACTATTTTTCAATAAAAATATGACCAATATACTTAAATATGATTTAGTGAGTGAAAATAGGAGAAATTAGCATACGTGTAACACAGGAAATTATACACTTGTCACAACTTTATTGAAAAATAGTAAGAACCACACCTAAAAAATTGTAACTAAGTTTTATCCTATTTCTGTTTATAAGAAATCAATAGTGTTAAATTGATAATTTAATTTTTGTTACAATATTTTTTATTGATAATTTTCTACTTTAGGTCAGCTAACTAAGACTTTTTATAAGCAAGTTTTACATTTATTTTATTTATTAAAATAATTCAATAACTTAGGTAATATACTAATAGAAAAATTAAATGATAGTGTATATTGGTGTAGTAAATCTAAAAGAATTAGTCTTATTAGGGTTGGAAATGACTCTAGTCGAGTCAAACTCATCATAGTTTGACTCAATTCGATAAGAATTGTCTCGTTCAAAACTCGAGTTGAGTTCTACGAGAGCTATTTTTTAAGTTCAAACTCGATTTGTTTTAGGTTGAGATAAATTGAGTTCAACTCGCTAGATTCAATTCGTTAGGTTCAATTTAGTTGAATCACGGATTTAAAAATCATTTTTTTAATTAGAATAATTTGTACAAATATTATCATAAACCACTATATATAAATTAGATCTAATTATTTTATTTAATATAGATGTTTAATATTTAATCACTATATATAGTTTTTTTTATATGAAGCTCATTTAGATGTATAATTATTTTGAAAAATATTTTGTTAAGTTGAGAATATATATGATCAATTTGAACCATTAAATTAAAAGAATATAGAAGAATGAGATTTCGAGTAAATTTTTAAATCTATTATTGGAATCAATATAACCCTTTTCATATATATATATATATATATATATATATATATATATATATAAAATAGAGTTGATTTATAAAACAATTTGAACAATTCATAGTTCAAATTCTACTCATTTAATTAGTAAATTTAGATTTTTCTCATATTCAACTCATTTGCTTCATGAATTTTATTTAACGATTTATTTGTCGGATCAAATTTTAAATTATTTTCAGATTGATTTGGTTCATTGTCGGCCTTAATTCTAATTAACTGACATAAAGAAAAGAATTGAAGACAAGAGATTTATTCACATGATATAGTTATGTAACCTTCACATTTCATACAATACTCTTTGAGCATTTCAAAAACTTATTGCAAAATTTGAAATAAAGTCACATGAAATACTTATGTCATATATGAAGCACATAGTATTATATATTGAATACTTCTTTTTTTGTTCTGTTAAAAAAAACCATCGTTTATTTGTTTTCAGGGAGTCGACCAATAAGCTTATTGTTTGATTCAAGAGCTTGAATTTCATTGGCCATAGATTCAAACTATTCAGCTGATTTAATGGCTTAAGAATAAGATTTTGGTTATGATATTCAATGATTTTGTAAATCAACTTACAACCATTTTTTAACAAGGATGGTGGATTGAATGAGGTATCATCCTAAGAATTAGAAATGGAAATAATGGTCACAATATAATGATGAAATTGTGAATTTTGAATTATCAACTAGATTATTTTCATGAGTAACATTAGGTGGAGGAGTCAACCAATTCATCATCTTAAATTGAAATATTAATGTGAATACTAATTGCATTGTTAAAAGGTTGAAGATGATCATAATATGCAAAAACAGTTTCATGAAATCAAACATCACAAGAGTAGTAGATTTGATAAGTTTAAATATCATATATTCAAATATTCTTTCTGACTAAATGGATATTTAGCAAAGAATATTGTGTTTGGCCTGATTATTAAATTTATGTTTGAATATTTATATTTTTAGTAAAATATAGATATCTAATCACAAAAAGTTATGATAATGAACTACTAGAATCAAGTCAAACTTGACGATATGATTTACATTTGAGGGTTCTAGTTGAAAGTTTATTTGTAAGTTTTATATTTGAGGATTTTAGTTGAAAGTTTAATTCTAAGTTATGTTCCAATTAAAACACATTCGCCCTAAAAGGAGAGAGACAAGTTGGTTGAGAAGGAAAGATCGATGATATTGGATTGAGAATTTATAAGATTTTGTATGATAATATTTTTTAGGTTTTCAATTAAAACTTTTATAAAACTTCATTTTTTTTATGATAAACTTTTATAAAACTCGATTTGGAGAGAATAGAGAGCATCAATGACTTCTTCACTCGAGCGCAATCATACATCAATTACAAGGAGATGCTACCTAATGGAGATGTTAAAATAAATAAGACTTTAAAAAATTCTAGAAATGGAAAGCAAATGAACAACATGAGTTGTGAGGACAAAGTCATAGAAAGACACAAGGTACAACATATTAGGTTTACTTAATACACTCCACTGAACACTTTAATAGAAACAATTTTACATGAATGCGTAAACACCGAGTTTAAGGAGCTCGGGGTGAAGTACCCCTTTCCCCAAAGAAAGAATCGACACGGAATTAAAAATCAAAATTTTGCAGGTTCCACAAGATTCATGGGAACAACACGGATGAATACTTTCATCTAAAGGATACACCAAGGATGAGGCATAAAAAGAAGCCTATAAGAGACCTTAGGATTCTTATAGGAGGTCTATAAGATGAAGTGAATTCTCATGAAGAAAACGCTCTCCCCGAAGAGGTGATACACTACCAAACAAGGTGACTTTGGCCGTAATAGGTACTACCAAAGACAAAGATAACATCAAAGAAGAAGCAAATAGGAGGGAAAACAACATTTCCAATCCCCCATACATAGGGCTATCATTCCCTTACTTCTATCACTAAAGGGTTCTCGCATCCAAAGATGTGGTCTAAAGGGACATGGAAGAGGAAGAGGAAGATTATATAATTAATGGTAGTATATTGGATGAGAGAACCATCATTAGGAGAGAAACATGAATGACTCATCCTAGGGTTCAAAAGGTAGTGAAAAGTATTAGACATTCCCAACGAAATATTACCTTTAGTGATTTGTATGAACACTACCACAAAAGGTGATTCTAACGTCAGACACGAAATGCATCTTACCTCGAGAAACAAATCGAGGTAACGAATGGCGTATTGAAAAGTAATTACTTAACACCTCAGTTTTTAAAACACCGAGGTAAAGGGTTGATTTTGGCATGGGTTCGAACCCCGACTTCTGCACTTTTATTATTTACAAATGTTAACGCCTTTTTCATCTCGGTCTATTTTAAAAACCAAAGGGTCATTAGTTTTTTCTTAATAAATCTCGTTACAGTGTTTTCACAGAACATTAATAAAATAATTTGTTTACAAACTACAGTGTTTACCCAGAATAAAAAATTGATTGTCCATGAAGATTTGATATTCTCCAAACAAAAAAAAAGGGTATTCTCTATGAATTTTGCTTGCATTTGTTTATGATATGAACAAGAAAAGGGTTAGACAATTAAATAATTTTTTGCTCAAATAAGGACACAAACCTTATACCCAAATAATCTTTTGCTCTAACAATCCATCGTATAGAACTATTCATGGCAAACACTCTTGCAAACCTTAAACTCTTCATGATATTTGATCTTCAAATCTTTGATATTCTGGGGAATAGAAAATGATGGGAGCATAATATTCTGGGAAACAAAAAAATGTTAGATAAATAAATAAAATGATGTTGCAAATCTTAAAGTGGAAGATAATTTCAAGGGCTTTATGATGTTTCATAATGCTTTTATAATGGAAGTTATTTTTGTTTCACGCAGATCACTAATAGTAATGTCTTGAGCGTTGGTGGTCACGAAATGGACGGAAAGGATTTGATTATGGACAGGTTAGAACATTTATTTACAAATTAAAAATACAATTAAAATAGAGGTTCTAATGTTCCCTCGGTTTTTTGGAAAACTAACGGGTTAGAACATTTATATTATTTACAAATAAAAAATACAATTAAAAAGTGGTTCCAATGTTCCCTCTATTTTTTTTTTTTGTAAAATCGACGGGTTTGAACATTTATTTACAAATAAAAAATACATTTAAAAGAGAGAATAGAAAACCGACGTGGCACACATATGGTCAGTCGTAATGTCTCTTTTGGATTATCAAGGAGGCTTTTGAGCTACGTAAACGTCTCGTTGTGATCTTAAACATTGTTTCAAAATCTTTTCCTATTTTCCACGTCTCATTACCAACTCTCTGTTTCTTGTTTCAGATTCCTATTGTTTTAAAAAAGGGTGAAAATTTGTTGTTCATTATCAATGAAAAGTATATATGTAGATTTCAATGTTTCGATCGTTTTGAACATAGGAAAGCTGTTAACAAACAAAGGTTAAATGGTTAATTTCAAATTCTTCATGGCCTCATATACACCAATCTCGTTAAAGAGTTCTGGATGAATTCCTCCGTTGTGCCAACTGGCCATGATGAAGTCATCCAGTTCTATATCAATGACTCTCATTTCTTCATTATTCCATCATTGATTGCTATGACAATTAACTGTAAAGAGACAGGTAGTTGTGTTGAACACTATAAAAATAACAATGTATACTCAATCCAACTTCACTGAATTTATGCTAAAATAAATAGCCTCTCCAGTCCTAATTCTCTACTCCCTATTACAAAATTTTGGTTTCAACTTCTAGTGGCAAATCTCCGCCCAAGAGAGAAAGACCTGGAAACACTTACTTGGTATACAAGCATCTCTTGTTATTCCTCATCTACAACATGAGAGTTAATCTTCCTGTTACCATTTTCAACTTCTTGAAGGAAATGATAAATAATTCTCTGGAGGAAACGGCTTTCCTAATTCCTTATGGAAGAGTTCTTTCTGAACCTTTCCATAAGTTAGGGATAGTTAGGGGTAATGTTGAAGTTAAGTGGACTGAGAAGTTTGAATTTTTTTAGTAGTTTTCTTTTTTGTGTTTTTTTATTACTATCAATGAAATATTTCTTTTTTTCTATTATTGCCTATTCTTGTATATCGATAACAAAGTTTTAAATGCCGAATCGGGGATTCGAAGCGAGGTTCTAATAGCTATATCATCTCGGTTCTCTAAAAAACTGAGATAACAGGTTTATTAATTTTCTATGGATAAATAATGTCATTAACTTATAGTTGTGCTACATTGGTTTTGTATAACACCGATATAACATGTTGTTTATCTTATTAAAAAAATAAAACATTGCGCTCCCAAGACATATCCTTTTGGTTTTTAGCATATTAGAGATGAAAGCTTCGTCATAAAAAATTTTATTCGTTGTAGTGGAATATTGGACCCATTTTGATGTGTCAAGGATCATCGTTGATGGAGGAAGCTCATGAAATATCATGTACACCAGTTTGGCTTGAAGAAGGAGAAATTATCGCTTTACATAGGCACTAACATTACTACAGAATATACACTTCACAATGGTTGAAACAGGCATATAACCGTGGTTGATGGTTCGTGGTAAACTAAGGTGGGGTAGTAAGTAGGCTACTTACCACCGTGGGCTATTGGCCGTGGTAATAAATTGGAAAACGTGCTACATATCACTAAGGTTATAATAAACAACCGTAGTGAAAAATTAAAAGGTCCTAGGTTTGTTACTCAGCAATGCTATTTTGGCGTTTATTAATCTAGATAGCGTGCTACATATAATCATGGTTGAAAGAACCAATAAAGGTGAAGTGAAGTAATTTGTTTTTATTTTATTTTACAGAATTCACATTTCTTTAACCTGTATTTTTGTGAATCATGAATAGACCAGAAACAACAACACAAACCATTTGTGAACCACGCCAATGGCTAGTTGGCAACTATTAAGAATAAAAAATTGTATTACATCAAAACCAAAATGACACAAAACAACTTACGATTTACACAACATTACATCAAATAATATCTACAACATGAAAATTGTATCTTGTCTTTTGGTGTCTTGAATTTAAACACCTATAATTTCTAATAATTATTTTTATTCTATATAACCTTAGAAGTTATAACATACAATAAATTATCATTAAACAATAAAAAATATTTACTCAAATGTTTTTCCTAATTGTTGTCATATACCCCGTCACCTTATCTAGATGAGAATTTTTACTATCTTTAGGCTTTTCATGAATGTTTTGAAGTGTTTCAATCAAACTATCACACAAATTTTTCTCCACATGCATCACATCAAGACAATGTCTTACATTGAGGCTTGACCAATATGGAAGATCAAAGAACACCGAACTCTTTTTACATATATTTCTCTCAATGGGCCCTTTTATAATTCTTTCCAAAGACAACAATAACATGTTCTTGTCGTTTATAAACTTCACCCCAGGTTAAAATATATATATATATATATATATATATATGATATGCTTTATGTCCCTTGATATTGTATCCAGTCAAATTATCATATTCAGGAAAGGCATTGATTGTGCAAAATAACATGGAACACATCTTAAACTTTTCACCTGAGTACGCATCATCAACGTCAACGCTTTCCTTCTACAGAAGTCTTAAATCTTCAATGTCGTTTCCATGTTGTCTTGGTGCCGAAATCATCATAGATAAAAACATATATTTGCGCTTCATACACAACCAAATAGATAAGTTGTAAAATTTAAGAAGAACATATGCCACAAAGTAAGGTTAGTACTCAGAGTACCATAGGGGTTCATTCCATTTGTGTCAAACCCAAGCCTAAGGTTTCTTGGCTAAAGGCAAAAATCTGGAAACAACAAATCAATTTTCTTCTATAGCATAGAACCAGTTGCATGAATTATTTTCCATCACATTTCCTTTCATCTCCATGCCATTTAATATTCTTTATGTTATTCTCATTAGCAACAATATCTTGAATCTTGGTATTATTAGAATGTACCATAATACTTTAGCAGGAGAACACTTCTTGCTAACATCGTCATAGTCATCACCACTGGTGTCCTTCTTCTTGTAGGGAGACTCACCATTCTGGACATTGATCTAATTTTTCATACTCTTTCATGTGTAATATGCAACCATTCTAGCATGCATGTATTTTGATATACTCCAAACCCATAGGACACAATATCTTCTTGGCCTCGCAAATATGGTATGCAAATTGTTATCTTCTGGTAACATTTGTTTCAGCAAATCAAGCAATGATGAGAAGCTTTTATCCGTCCACCCACTTTTTTCCTTAAAATTAAACAATTTTAATACCGCAGACAATCGTGTAAAACTTGTGCACCCCTTACATAATGGTGCATCCTTATTACTACATAGAGTCTCATAAATATAGGATTTTCTAAAATAAGATTCTCCAATATCGCGAATCATATCTTCTGGTCGATCATCCATATCTTCATCAATTTCATGTCTTTGTGAAGTTGCAGTTTGTTTTTTATCTACTTCACTACGCCACGTCCATATTGTATAATTTTGAAAAAATCCATCACATCATAGGTGATAGAATATTTCTTTCTTTGATTTTTTTAATATTCCTGCATATAACACAAGGACAGTAACATAATGCATTTTTGTTGGGAAGATTTTGTTCGGCATATTCAAGGAGTTCAATAACTCTTCTCTCATACACCAGACCTAATCTATCAGCTTTCATCCAGCTACGGTCCATAATACATTCAGAAATTTATATCAAAATTTTGTAGAATCATTTAACAATACAACAACACAATAAGAATGAAACAACTACAGAAATAATATATAACATTCTCAATATTAGAAAAACAATCTCAATATCACTCAATCACAATAACATTTATTAACACGAAAACCTAAAACTCAACATGAATGGCCACAAAAAATAAATTTTTATCACTTGTTTTATTCACTCTTCTTTACAACTTTGATTAATTGTTTAACCTATCAAACTTAATTATTTTTTCTTGATTTTTTGCACACTCTTTATTTACCTTATATATTTTGTGAATAAATATAAAAATCCCGAAAATATTCTTATTTTGACCACCTTTTAATTAAATCAAAACCAATGCTTTTATGCCTTTTAAAAGGTCTTTTCTCAAATATTTTAAAATATTTCTTTACCAAATGACTTGTTCATATTTGTGTGAACAAATTAGGGTTAAGTTTAGTCCCTCTAGGAGACAAGTTCAAGTATGAAACACTTGTATGAAAATGTATGACAAAAAGGTGGTAAATTGTAATGAAAGAGGTGAGATTTAAATCTGAAATTTATGGGATTTATATAGGTATTTACACCCTTTTGAAAGAGTATAAAATGATCAAACAATGAAATGTTTAAGGTTTGAAAAAATATTCACGTTTGAACATGAAGCAAAGTGAAACAATGCACTGGTTCAGTAGGTAACCGGTTACCAAAAGCAGGGTAATCGGTTACCCACTCCCAACGTTCATAATTTTTGAAATTTTTAACTCAGTAACCGATTACTGAAACAAGGGTAATCGGTTACCCGTACAAAAACCAGTGGGAATACTTTTCATAGTTTCAGTAACCGGTTACATGAATGTTGGTAACCGGTTACCTCAACATAACTTGTGAAAATGCATGTTTTTGGTATATGGAAACTTATGCCATGCATATATAAGTTTGGACATGCATATTTATGAAAGTTTATATGATTTTTGAGCACTAAGGAATATCAATGTAAAAGGATTTAGCTTGTACCATTATGACATGAAGATCAATCAATAAAAGCTAATCTCCACGAAGGTTGCAATCTTGATCCATAGCTAATTTGATCTTTTTGCTCATCCTTTATTGATGTATACTCATGATAGTTGTCTTCATTAAAACATAGTGTTGTAGAGGCTTGCCTTCACATTCTCACTGAGTACCAAATCAAACTTAATTTGTTTTGTAGGTTTGCTTCAGGACCACTTAGAATCTATGGTGTTTTTGATAATTGGTGGTTCTAAGCATTTGATGGAAGATATAAACTAACTTTCAAATCTAGTTATAAAGTCCAAGGGTGATTTCACATATGGAGAATACCTTAAAGGAAGAATTCTTGGCATTGACAAAGTTGAAGCACTAACTTTGTGACAAAGGCTTCAAAATCATATTCACAAAAGATGAATGTTTTGATGAAGTCACTCATGAGGTAAAACTCATAGGTAAAGAAGTAATATTTGTTCATATTTTATAATAATTTATCTTTTTCCCATCCTTTTTGATAATGACAAAGGGGGAGAAGATATTTGTGTATATGTGTATGCTTGCTTGTCTCTAACATTTGCAGCCACAAAGAAGTAAAATTCTCTATAAATCAAGGGAGAACTTTGATCAAGGGGGAGTTATCAAAGTTAGGGGGAGCATTCACATAAGAACATTACTCTTCAAATTTCAAAGGTTGTCATCATCAAAAAGGGGGAGAATGTGAAGGCAAGCCTCTACAACACTATGTTTTGATGAAGACAACTATCATGAGTATACATCAATAAAGAATGAGCAAAAAGATCAAATTAGCTATGGATCAAGATTGCAACCTTCATGGAGATTAGCTTTCATTTATTGATCTTCATGTCATAATGGTATAAGCTAAATTCTTTTACATTGATATTCCTTAGTGCTCAAAAATCATATAAACTTTCATAAATATGCATGTCCAAACTGAAGGATAGAAAAACACTTAGAAAGGGGGGGTTTGAATAAGTGTAGTCTAAAAACTTGAACGATAAAAACAATTTGCACAGTTATTTTTATCCTGGTTCGTTGTTAACTAAACTACTCCAGTCCACCCCCACGGAGTGATTTACCTCACCTGAGGATTTAATCCACTAATCGCAACAGATTACAATGGTTTTCCACTTAGTCCGCGACTAAGTCTTCTAGAGTATCCTGATCACAACCTGATCACTCCAGGAACAAATGCTTAGACACAAGCTAAGACTTTCTTAGAGTATCCTGACCACCACGTGATCACTCTAATTACAACTGCTTAGACACAATTTAAGACTTCCTAGAGTATCCTGATCAACACTTGATCACTCTAGTTACTTACAAATTAATGTAATCAAATAAGAGTTTTACAATGCTTCTGAAAAGCTATAATCACAACAATGATATTTCTCTTAACGTTTAAGCTTAATCTCACTAATATATTACAACAGCAATGTAGTGAGCTTTGATGAAGATGAAGTTTCTGAGCTTTGAATTTGAACAGCGTTTCAGCAAGTTTATTGTTAGCGAATCGTCAACCTTGCTTCTCATCAGAACTTCATATTTATAGGCACTTGAGAAGATGGCCGTTGGGAGCATTTAATGCTTTGCGTATTCCGTACAACATTGCATTTAATGTTTCACGCTTTTGTCAACTACCTCGAGCCTTGTTCACGCTGTGTCTACTGACGTTGCCTTTAATAGCTTCCAACGTTCCTTTTGTCAGTCAGCGTAGCCTGCCACCTGTACTTTCTTCTGATCTGATGTTTGTGTATACAACATTTGAATATCATCAGAGTCAAACAGCTTGGTGCATAGCATCTTCTTGTCTTCTGACCTTGAAGTGCTTCTGAGCGAGATACCATGAGAACTTCAGTGCTTCTGCTTCTGATCTCAAGTTCTTCTGATGCTTCCATAGACCCATGTTCTGATTCTGCCTTGACCATCTTCTGATGTCTTGCCAGACCATGTTCTGATGTTGCATGCTGAACCTTCTGAGACAAAGCTTCTGAGCGCTGATTTGTGCATACTCTTTATATATTTCCTGAAAGGGAAATTGCAATGTATTAGAGTACCACATTATCTCACACAAAATTCATATCCTTGTTATCATCAAAACTAAGAATATTGATCAGAACAAATCTTGTTCTAACACAAACTTATATATGCATGGCATAAGTTTCCATATACCAAAAACATGCATTTTCACAAGTTATGTTGAGGTAACCGGTTACTAAAACTATGAAAAGTATTCCCACTGGTTTTTGTATGGGTAACCGATTACCCTTGTTTCAGTAATCGGTTACTGAGTTAAAAATTTCAAAAATTGTGAATGTTGGGAGTGGGTAACCGATTACCCTGCTTTTGGTAACCGATTACCTATTGAACCAGTGCCTTGTTTCACTTTGCTTCATGTTCAAACGTGAATATATTTTCAAACCTTAAACATTGCATTATTTGATCATTTTATACTCTTTCTAAAGGGTGTAAATACCTATATAAATACCATAAACTTCAGATTTAAATCTCACCTCTCTCATTACAATTTACCACCTTTTTGTCATACATTTTCATACAAGTGTTTCATACTTGAACTTTCATTGAAACTTTTTCTGCACATTGTTAGAAAAGTTTCTCATCCATACATAAACACTTGAGCACTATTATATCATTGTTAATTGTCTTGCTTGAAAGAGAAGATCAATCCTAGTGATTGATATATGTTCATCAACATTACTATTCAAATATATCTGGTTATTATTGACTTTCTATCCAGGATTGTTGGAAGCAGGGGTTGTTGATAAGTAAGAGGATTGTTCTCATAATCAAGTTAGTAAATCCAAGAGGATTGTTCTTGGTGGTTGAAATCTTATTGTCCAGGATTGTTGGAAACAAGTGTGTCATTAAGGGAGGATTGTTCTCTTAGTGTACTTAGTGAAAATCCAAGAGGATTGTTCTTGGTGTTTTGTTTGTCTTGTGTAAGTCACAAACAATAGTAAAATCTCTTTCATGTTGAAAGGGGACTGGACTACTCTCGGATTATGAGGGAAACCAGTATACATCATTGTGTTCTTTACTTTTACGCATCTACCGCTTTCACAAATCATAACCAGAAAAGAAAGTAACACATTTCTAAACTCTTGCACCAAACCATAAAAATAAGAACAACAAGTATTCAAAAACCGGATAAATCTTCAATGTCCTAATTCACCCCCCCCCCCCCCTCTTAGGCGCACTCTTGAACTTACAACATGATCCCCATTAGTTTTACTTTGGTTTTAGTTACTTTTAAATGGATAAACTTAGTGTATATACTCAAAAACCCTAATCTTAAATCCTTTGATCTTTCCCCTTGATTTTAGATGCAACACTCTTAAGTGTCAAGAGTAGTTTAATTATCATGTAAAAATGTGACACTTTTAAGCCCTTTCCTCTGTTTTTGAGTAAAATAGCTTATGTAAATAAGTGATTTTGGCAAATGTGAATATTTGGTATTTTTAATGTGTTTGCTAGTGCTTCAGAGTTTGGTGATCGCAAAAGTGCAGAAAAGTCGGGAAAAAAGATGAAGAATCAAAGATTTGGACGATGCTGAAGTTTTCAGTGAAAGGTGATACTCGCCCGACGCATGGCTTGGAGACGAGCGTCCGCCCGGCGAGATGCAGGCGAGCCAGAGGTGAAGAGGGAAAAATTGTGGCCTCCCTTCTACCTTGGAGCGCCCAGCGGAGCATTTGGCTCGCCGGGTGAACGAAGATATTTTGGCCCCGCTTCTTTTGTGCTAAATTAGGTCATGTGGCCTTCTGAGTGGGCTTCTCCCGGCGAAGCGATTCTTTCGCCCGGCAAATCTGGGCAGATAGGCCATGCTATTAGAGTACTTTGTAGATATTTTATGGATCATTCCATCTTTTGTTTCTCTCTTTTGATCAAAAATACCCCTTTTGTGTGCAAAAACCCTAATTCCTCCATTACTAACCAAAATCATAGCTTTCAACCATCAATCTTTGAGACTTCAAGTTTGATGTTCATAAAGCTTGATTGTTTACTTGTTGTTCAAGTCACCATGGAAATGGGTGGCTAAATCCTTCTTGGTGTCAAGATTAGAGGTAGATAATTTTTCTTGTATTATGTATTTCTTTTGATACCTTGTATGTGAGCAAGAGATGATTAATATATGGTGAAAAACCTTGTGTTTATATTTACATGTGATTTGAGTTCTTATTGAGAAATGGTTTTCAAGTCTTGAACTAGGTTTTTCATCTATCAACAAATAAAGTTTAGAGATAGCTTTGTGAGTTGATATTCACTAATATCAAGCTTTGAATGTTATCATTTTGATAGTTAGATTGAGAGATCATCTAAGGATCAAAATGGTAAAACTCACAATATGGTTTAGAGATGAAGCATATTGAGAGGATATGTGATTATATTGTTCATTTATGAGTTCACATGCTCTATTAAGAAAATACATATGAAGTAGATTATTGAACCCTAATCTTGACATGCTTTTACCAATCGTCTTAAAATAAAAACTCTCTTTTATCGATACTTGATACGTTTATGAGATCAAACATTTCCGTTACTAAAACCAAAACCAAATCCTTTTATGATACTTAAGCTTAAAACAATTGTAAATTGTAGAACGGCGGTAATATCACACCAATCCCTGTGGAAACGATAAACTAAAAGTACTCCAATATACTTTCAACAAACACCTTGTTAATATTGACTTGCTGACATGAGTTGTTTACATACATTGATATCCTAACACACTTTTGTTTGTATTCATGGCACACATAATATGTCTCACCACCACTTGAGATATTTATCTTTAAATGCTTGCTTGATATGTATGATTCCTCATTGTACTTAAAATCCAAAGGATTGGAATGGTATTGACTAAAATTGTCAAGGTACTCACCCTCTTTTCCTTTCTCTATTACTTTGTGCTTAGTATTGTTAAAGCTTAACACCTCCCCTATTTTAAAATTGGTTTTATATTGTTAAAGCTCAACCTTTTTAAATCAACCCTGGTTTTGTATTGTTAAATCTCAACCACCACCCTTTTAAAATCATCATTTGTCTTGTATTCTTAAAGCTTGACACCTTTTAAACTTGTTGTGTACTGTTAAAGCTTAGCATTCTTAAACACTCCTTAAAGAAAACCTGTTGTGTATTGTTAAAGCTTAACACCTAAAAATATTTTTGCCAATTTGGCTTTTTATTTTTCCTTTTAAGAGGAACTATAAATGCTCTGACTTCCCTATTGCACTTAAAGGGTATGTAGGCCCAAGATGCGATGGCTTGCCGAGCACACTTCTAACAAAACTCTTTTCTCACCATCCCATTCTTTTTCACATAACAATATAACAATAATATGTATTTTCAAAAAGGTTCTTGTAGAGTACTACAAATGTGAGGGGTGCTAATACCTTCCACTTGTATAACCAACCCCCGAACCTAAGATCAGTGTTTTCTTTTATTAGTTTTGATTTGAAAAATTTCTTTGGGTTTTATTTCTCTCTTTTTCCCATTTCCTTTGGAAACAATAAAGCGCGGTGGCGACTTTCACTAAAATAAGAGCTAGGTCAATCCAATAACCTCGGTCTCAATTTTCACCGCTACACTCCTCACTATCCCTCATGCTTAAACACCCATATATTGAATATTTCTCCCCCCTTACCTCGAATTTGTAGAAAATATTCAAACTTTGGTTATAGAAGTTCTCTTCTTTACTTGCTCTCTTAGGATTGCCTCCACTCTCTTACTCTTTATTTTCCAAAACCTCTACATAATGCTTTTTTTCTGTTCTCCCTTCCACTTAAATAGAAAACCCTATTTATTATATTTTATTTTATTAATCACACTAATTCTCTTAATTTTCCATAATTCTACCCACTACCTTTTTTTTATTTAAAATTGTATTTCACTACCCTTTCACAATTTCTCTCAATTTATTCCAATTTATTTATTAAATTAGTTAAATGAATTCTGCCAATTCTTATTACTTTTATTTAAACTCTAATTTAACACTAAAATCAATATTCCTAACTTCTACATAATTTAATTTCAAAAATATAAAGAAAACACACACACACACACACATAAACATATATATATATATATATATATATATATATATATATATATATATATATATATATCAAAAACATTCTTGATAGCAACTTCAAAATGAAAAATCTAGGAATCTTGAAATACTTCATTGGCCTTAATGTGACACATTAAAAGGATTGAATTATTATCTCAGAAAGAAAGTATTTAATATATTTGTTAAATAATACATGTTTACTTGAATCAAAATTTTCTGCTACACCCTTAAATCCTTCAACAAAATTGCATCAAGATGAAAGCAAACCTTTTGAAGATGTTATCTCATCCAGAAGACTCATTGGTAGATTGTTATACTTAAATAATAGAAGGCCAAACAAAAATCTTGCAACACGATAATATAGATAATTCCTTCAAAACCCTACTCAATTACACCATCACTCAACTTATAGTGTCTTCTGGTATTTGAAGAAAAATCCTGGCAGAGGATTGTTATTCCCTAGATCTTCAAATATGCAAATTACAGAGTACTCTAATGCAGATTTTCTTTGCTGCATTAATTCTAGGAAATCCACATCAGAGTATTGTTTCTTCATTGGTACATCTCTTGTATCTTGAAAAGAAAAGAACATAACATAATATCCAAGTCTTGTTTTAAAGTAATATATAGAGTACTTTAATCACTACATGTGAACTGGATGGGCTCTTCTACATTCTAAGAGATCTACAAATCACATGCTATCAAAGTGCTTTGCATATAGCAATAAATCCTATCTCATGAAAGGACCAAACACCTTGAGATTGTTTGTCATCTAGTAAGAGACACCACTATGGAAAACACAGATGACAACGGTTGTGAAACACATATAATGAAGGTTGTACGTCCGTTGTTTAGTTTCATGTGATTGTTTGTATGATGGTTTCAATACTAGGCGTGTGACTGTGGTGATAAACTAGGTAGTGTGCTACATATAACAACGGTTGCAGAAAAACCATTGAGAATTAACTTAAAGGTCTTGGGTTTGATTCCCGATAACGCCATTCTTAGGTTTTATTATTCAGGACAATGCTATACTTATAAAAACAGCTGTATTAAAAAATCTTTGTGATATTACTTGTTAATTTTTAATATATATTTTTTTATTTTACAGAATTCCCAAATTTTTAACCTGAATTTTATTGAATTGTATAAGACCATAAACATCAATACACCCATTTGTGAATTGATTTAGACCAAATATTGCATTACATCAATGACAAAATTCCATTAAGACTAAAAAATTGTATATTACATCAAAACGAAAAAGGCACAAAACAAGCTACAATGTAAACATCATTACATCAAATAATAGTATATTGGTGTCTTGGTGTCTTGTTTCTTGAAGTCTAGAATTTAAACACCTATAATTTTAAATAATAATAGTTGTTAGTAATTAACCTTAGAAACTTCAACTTAAATAAAGTATGAATGAAGAATATAAAATACTTGTTAATTTTTCCATATGCCTTCTTGATGATCGTTATGAATATCACGCACATCATCTCTATCAAATTCTTCATGTGAAGTAGGAATTTCTATTACGTGAGAAGGAATGGAAGGAATATCAAAATTTTCGCCACTACGAGGAATGTATTTTGCTTGGAGAACAATTGACCATCTCCTCAATAAGTCTGAAGGGTCTGTCACATAAAAAACTTGTTTTGCTTAAGTATCCATGATGAATGGTTCAGTCATATAAGTTGCCTTGCCAAGGTCAACCCTTGTGAATCCTAACTCATCAGTTTGTGCACCATTGTTATTGGAAACCCACTTGCATTTGAATAAAGGCACTTTGAAAATAACATAATCAATCTCCAAAGTCTCTTCAATGACACCATAGAACGCGGTATTTGACAAAATAGGATTCTTATCATTCGAACTAGAGAAATACTTGGATCTAACCTCAACCATATCCCCACTATTTTGCATTGTACTACGATCATCTTTTGCTTTTGTATAAAAGGAAAAAATAAAAATGTCGTATGTCGTCCAAGTTGGCACAGTAAATTTTGGCACGTACAACAACTATTTAATTGTCTCGGATGGACTATCATCACTAGAAATCCTCTTATTAAACTAACTTATGAATTTCTTGTTATGATGTGTCAGCAACCACTTGTCATTCATTCGGGGATATTTTTTCTTTATAATTGTTTCATGAATAGTTATGTAAGGTTCAACTTCACAAAGATTATTCGATATATAGAAATGTGCTTCAAGTACTACATCCTGAGCCATGGACTTAACATTTAAACCTTGAGTACCTCTACCTCCAAAATCTGTCAGCATGACGAAACTTTGGAATTCCTATAAACTCTATTTTTCGACAAATAATTTGAACAGAATTCAACATCATCTTCTGTGATGTATCTTTCAACGATCAAAGCTTCTGGTCAGTGATGATTCTTCATATATCCTTTAAATATCTTCATGTATCGCTCTATTAGATACATCCACCTTGAATAAACTAGACCATACAATCTTATTTGTTTGACCAGATGATTAAGTAAGTGAACCATTATGTCAAAAAATGATGAATGAAAATACATCTTCAATTGACACAAGATTTGAAGCCTCTTCTTCTAATTCATATAATTTTTTAAAATCAAGAACTTTATTACATATAGCATTTAAGAATAAGCAAAATCTGGTTATAGTTAGTCTTACATTTTTTGGAAGGATGCCATGGATAGCCACTGATAGAATTTGTTGCATCAAGATATGACAATCCTAAAATTTAAGCCAATTAACTTGAGATATTTCATTGATACAAGTTTCTTATTGTTTAATGAGTAACCTTGGAGAACTTTGATACCATGCAAACACTCGCAAAAAGTTTTCTTTTCCTTTTTAGATAGAGTGTGACATGGCGGAGGCAAATAAGTTCTTTTTCCTCTATCTTCTAGAGCCAATTGTTGGGGTATACCCATCTCTACACATCTAAACGGTAATTCTTATTATATTTAGTCTTGCATGGAATGTTTATAAGTGTTCCTTTCAAACTATCACACACATTTTTCTACACATGCATCACATCAAGATAATATCTTACACCAAGACTAGACCAATATGGAAGATCAAGGAACACTGATCTATTTTTCTAAATATTTCTCTCAGTGGGACTTTTTTTATTCTTTACAAAGACAATAGTAAGGTGTTCTTCTCATCGATAAACTTCATCCCTGATTAAAGTTTTTTAGAGCGATCTCAAACTCATGTTCTTCGTTAAAAGCCTTCTGCAATCTACGATAAGGATGGTTGTATTTTAGAAATTTCTATTCCCGACGTAAACCATATTTTTTCCAAAATCAAGCTAGTGAAAACATGTATTAGATTCACACATAGGACACACTTTATGTCCTTTGACATTGTATCCAGGCAAATAACCATATGCAGGAAAGTCGTTGATTAAACAAAATTACATTGCACGCATCTTAAACTTTTCACCAGAATATACATCATCAATGTCAACACCTTTATCCCACAAAAGTTTTAAATCTTCAATTACTGGACTTAGGAAACATCTATCTCATTTCTAGGTTGTCTTGGTCTAAAAATCATAATACTTAACATCATATACTTGCACTTCATGCTCAAACCAAGGAGATAAGTTGTAAATCGTGTGAATAACAGGCCACGAAGAAAAGTCAGTATTTAGATTATCAAATGGGTTCATTTCATCCGTGGAAAGCCCAAGCCTAAGGTTTCTTGGCTCAAGGTCAAAATCCAGAAACAACTAATCAATTTTCTTCTATTGGAAAGAATAAGCTACATGACAAATATTTCCATCACATTTTGTTTCATCTGCATGCCATCTAATATTCTTTGTGTCATTCACATTAGTAAAAAAAGTCTCTTGAACCTTCAAATTATTGGAAAGTACCATCACACTTTAGCAGGAGGACATTTCTTACTAACATTGCCATTGTCATCACTATTGTTGTTCTTCAACTTTTAGCGCGACTCACCATATTCCAGATATTGATCCAAATTTTCGTACTTTTTCTTGTATAAAATGCAATATTTAAGGCATGGATGTATTTTGATATAATCCATACCCATTGGAAAAAATATCTTCTTGGCCTTATAACAACGATCTAGAAAATTTCTATAATCATGTAGCATTTGTTTCAACGAATCAAGCAATTATGTGAAACTTTTATCCGACCACCCGTTTTTTTCCTTCAGATTAAACAATTTTAACAATGCAGACAATCGTGTAAAACTTGTGCACCCCTTATATAAAGGTGCATCTTTGTCACTATATAAAGTATCATAAATATGAGCTTTCATATTAGACGATTCTCCAATATCACGGATCAAATCTTTTAATCGATCGTCCATACCTTCATCAACTTCATCTATTGCTGACGTCAAATTTCAATTTTTTTCCACTTCTCCATGCCACGTCCATCACAACATAGGTTATGTAACAATTCTTCCTTTGACCGTTTTTTGATATTCCCCCAATTAACACAAAGACAATAAAAGACACCATTGTTGTCGGGAAGATTTTGTTCGACAAATTAAAGGAATTCAAGAACTCCATTCTCATACATCATACCTAATCTATCAGTTTTCATCCAACAACGATCCATAACAAATTCTTAAATTTATATCAAAAGACTAATGTGAATGACACACTAATGCTACATACACAATATACTAATATGGTTATATATATGCATATGCTTATCCATCACAATAATATAACATCAAAACCTAAAGCATATTCATAACCACATTTATTTCTTCATTCGCAATGGAGTTATAACACCAAAATAAAAAACAACAACATAACTTTCTAATCACAAAAACATCACAGATCCATAACAGGACACATGACAATAGCACATAGCTTTCTAACAACGTAAACACCACGAAATCTGAATAAAGCCACACGAAAATATGGATAAAACCATCATATAAAGGAAAACTACGCCACACGCACGAGAGAAACTCAGAAACGAACAAACAACAATGAACAACGAACACAGAAAGATAACGTACCGTACTTCAAAGAGGATGAAGAGACCAAGAAATAATCTTTGTTCCTAGAAATGAATGAAAATGGTTAAGATTCCGTTATCACTGTCGTCTCGTTCGCTAGGACATCCTTGTGTGTTATGAACGAAATAAAGAACCTGTTGTCTTTTAATTTTATATGAAAAAAAATTTACAATGGTTGCAATCAACAACCGTAGTGAAATATGGAACATATAGCTACGGTTGAATGTAACAACCATAGGTATTCTACTTTCAATTTTTAAATAACAATAAATGTTAAGTGACACATACTTATTTTTATTGAAAAAATAAAAAAAAATGTTGATGTTGGGATTCAAAGCTTGTTACCCAAACACTATGACCATGGTTATTTTTAGGAACCGCGATACAAAGTTTTTTAATAAAAAAAACCACGCGCATTAAAAATGAGATATTACTACGGTTTAGTAATTAGTCATGGTAATATAGTATTACCAAAGGTATATTTTGTAGTAGTGAGAGAAAGTTCAACAATGCATGCTGAAATTGCTGCCTATATCTACCCAAGAACAGCTGGTTGATTTCCTTACAAAATCTTGGCTACAAGTAAATTTAGTAGTTTTGTTTCCAAGCTTAGCAGGTTAGACATATACCATGCTTAAGCTTGAGGAGGATGTTGAAAGAGTAAAGCATTAAAGAATTGGAGTGATGATGTATTTAAAGAAATTTTTTTGTTTGTAACTAACTTTCCTATTTTTAGTAACTAGTTTTTAAAAAGTAGTTAAAAAGTTGCTATTTTGAGAAACTAGTTAGTTAGAGTTTATTTGGTTAATTACGGTTTGGTAAGACCGTTTAAAAGTTATTTGATGATCTATATATAAATGACATATGCACCATTTCAAGCTAAGCTTAATAACACAGTTGATTGTATCAATTCAATTCTCTCTTCTCTTTTTTATCTTTCTTTCATGATGAACTCAATGTTCTGAACACAAATTTTGAAAAAGGATTGACAATTTAGAAAGAAAAAAAACTCATATTTAAGTATGAGCACATACCTAATCAATCTGTTTGTTACATGCTAGAACATATTTTTTTTAGGTAGATAAAGCAGTAATAATCATCAGAAACTCACACACACAATCGTAAATATCATAGTTCAAAAACTATTAATAGTGTTCAATTTAATAATACTGATTTCTGTCAATTAAGTTAGAACTTTCAGACAAAACATGTCTTATTTTAGAGTCAAAGTATTTTCAGGTACACTCCGTCATCTAAAACTAGAACTGTTAAAATGGGCTAGCCCATTTGGGCTGGCCTGCCAGGCCCGAAAAGTTATAGGGCTGGGGTTTTAAAATTAGAGTCCATATTTTTCAGGGTCTTTTTAGCCCAACCCTGAAAATCCCGCTACACATTAGGGTTAGCCCATATGGACCGTGGGTAGCCCATTAGACCCGCATAATTATAAATTTAAAAATATATATTAATATTTATATCATCTTACTCCAAAATAATATATTGATTTTTCTCCGTTCACTAAATTTTATCTCTATTCTATTCAATCTTTCTTTTTTTAAATATTATACATTGATATAATCAACACTTTTCATCGTATTATATTAATTTTTCTCATATAATAAATATTCAAGTATTATTTTATACAATTTAGACATATATTGTCTTTAGAAACACATTATAGTATTTATAAGAGATAATATAGTACTTAAAAATGTATTATGTTTAAAATAACATAGTTTTTAATTTTATTTATAATAAATAATATGGAGTTGTTTTTTTAATTTTTAATTAAAAAAGTCTATTTAGGGCCGGATAGCCCAAAGCCTATCTAAGCCAGACTCTGATAATAAATCTCGAGCCCATAATACACAGGTTTTTTTTTGTCCAACCCTAAAAAATCTCGGACCTACCAAGACCGACCTGTTTAAGGCCAGATAATTTTTGACAGCTTTACCTAAAACTATAGTTATTTTAAAAGAGAAAATGTTAATGTAAATTGTTTATTACACATAGTACAATATAACAAAAGTCAAATTGTTAATGGTGGCATTGGTATAGATGGATGATAGTTGTATGTTGCCAAGAAACGTTAACATTACCCTAAGGTTAAGAATCATCAGAGTTGTTTGATCCAAAATGGGTTTTGAATTAATGAAAAAGCATCCCTACCCTAAAAAGTAGAGAGTGTATAGAGTAATTAAGAGGATGATGTGGAGGTTGCATTATAAATATTTAAGACGATCATAAAGCTAGCAGAAGTTTTTCAACTTTGAATTGGCGTGGCTTTCCATTAATTAATTAACAGAAAAATTGGATCATTGGACGCATGCGGTGTGTTTCCAGTGATCAATCCAAATCATTATAATAGTACTAAATTATCAAGGACCACTACTCATTCCACTACCCTACTTATATTACTATATTATAAATTTGATTTTATCCAAATTCTAAGATGATTGTAATAGTTCTAAATCATGAAGGTTTTGAATATTGTTATAAGAGTTAAATAAGTTTTTATCTCTATAAATATTGTAATTTTAATTTTGAGTTTCTTCTTGCTTTTAGACAACGATTTTTACAAAAAAATTATTATCAAAATCAGCTAAAATCGTTGCCAAAATCCAAAAAAAATTAAAAATATAACTGTAATATTTATAAGAACCAAAAATTTAATTAACCTATTGTATAATAAATGAAAAATTAATATTGTATAGATGTCTATCTATTATAAGATCATGGGATCTTCTATGGTCCAGTTTTAAATACCACAGTCTTGTTTTATTTGTTCTATTTTTTAATTGGATTTTTTAAAAAATAAATTAAATGTTTGTTTAAATTGTAATTTAACATGTTAATTATTTCAATCTCTTTATTTTCAAATATTATTATAATTAATTCATAAACTCTAGAAATTTTCTTATCATATACATAATTTAAATGCTGGTTGGTTCTAATGCTAGAACTAGCAGCTTTCATAACCCTAAAATAATATTTAATCGGTTTTAAAATAAGTGTCACACAAATTTAGAAACATGAGATGAATGAAAGGGATATGAGAGTAATTTTATTAAATTATTTTTATTATCTATTAGGAAATATTAATTATGTTAACTGTAAATTAAGAGAATAATAAATTAGAAAATTATTTAAAAAGTATAATTAAAAAATAAAAATTAAACTTGTATTTAGAACTAAAAACATCAATTATTTTAGAATAAATAATTTTCGTAAATATATCACTTATTTTAAAAGAAATAATATTTTTCAAGCACTATTAGCTGTTAATTTATATGTTTTGAGCATATTCAAGTTGATGAATATTTAAAGTTCTAAATCTTAAATTACAAAATAATTGCTTATACAAATTAATCATAATAAAAAATCATATAAATTAAATTTCATCAAACGATTTCATGAATCTTATTTATATTGCCGTCAAACACTAATAAATTTTAATAAGCTAGTGTTGTGATTAATCATAATTTAACATATAGACAAAAACATCATATTCTCATGCAAAAGAAATAGAATAAAATACAGACACATATATTAATGCAGGACCAGAAAGAGACTATTAGAGTGTCCAGAGTAGAAGTGAGCCCCAAAAGTGACATATCCTTTATTTTCTTACATATATAAGGGTTTGCTGCTGGGGTTTTATATGCTTCCCAAGAAGATGATAAATTATTACAGATCAGATGCATGCAATGCACATTAATTCCAATATATATAGGACCATGGAGAGAGATATCACGGGGGAGGGAGGGTAAAATTGAAATTTGGGCAGTTACAATTGAAGTCAGCTTAATAAGTAATTTATCATGGTTCGGTTTATAATTAAGACATGTTTACTTTACTAAAACCAGTGTTTTAAAAGTCGGTTCTACTCGATTGCTTGGATCGGTTAGAACTTAGACCAATAACCAGAAGGTAGAGCGTATTAAAAAGATCAAGAGACTAAAAATGCAATTGGCAATTGACATCGGCAGGAACCGATGTGATCCGGCCTATTTATCGGTAAAACCAACACATTAAATTGAAATAATATTGTCTCTTTTGTGAGAGGGAGAGGGAGAGAGAGCAAATTATTGAATAAAAAAGGAAAAATAAAAAGGATTGGGATATAAAATCCAACACATCAAACATTTAGCAAAATCGATAGTTGAACATGTTCATCCTATAGCTCATGACCTTTCTAAAGAATAAATAAGAAGTGAATTCTATCAAGTATCATAGTAAAAAAAAAAAAGCTACACTGACTAATCTCTTTGCAAATGTAATTCTCTCTTTAAAAATGTGAGATATTTTAAATTTAAAAGAGCTCATAATGTATAAATTATTCTACAATTTAATTAAGAGGTGTCAAATAGACACTATTTTTGAACCGGGCGGGGGGAGGATTGTGATGATTGAAAACTCAAAGAATATGTAACATGTACAAATATAACGAAAACGTACGCATTCACGCACAAGTTGAGGAAAAAGAGTCGATAAGTGCCGCAAAACTATATACAAAAATTCTAGATTTCTAATTATTCCTACACACATCTCAAAACTTTGTTAGTTCAATCCTGGATGAATTAATCTTTGAGAATTTCTTTATTTCAATTAACGATCAAATAACATTCTAGTAGAGAATTACTTGACATTGTTCCTTATTTGATCAGACAATGATAAATCAACCATTAGGAAGCAAATAAAATATGTTTCATATCCACTTAGATGAGAAAGCTTCCAAAAAATTTAGGATCGAAAAGAATTCATATCCTCGACTTTTAAAGTCACTTAGACTTGATCAAAATACCAGCTCTGAGGCCACTTGTTGGTTGAGGAAATAAGTAAGAAAAAGTTCTAGAAAGGGGGGCTAAATAGACTGATCCCCTTTAAAACGATTTAAAAACTTTTTGCAACAAAATAAGAGATTTATGAGAGGAAGCAAAAGCAAAACAAGATGGAAGCTTATAAGCTCATGAAGATGATTTTTAACCAAGATATTTCATTGGGGTCACTAGTGGAGTGATCTTTTTTCAAAGACATAATCAATATAGGACAATTCAATTTGCTTGATCCAAAAATACTAAACACCCAACATAGAAATGCTTTAATCATAATTGAATTGAAGACAATTCAATAAGTTTGATGCAACACAGGCCCATGTTTACACAATAAAACGCTATAAGCATGATTTAACCAGGATGACATACAAGCGATGCTAGGATGAGACAAATACATAACGAATGCAAGAAATTAAACAAAGATAGGGAAGAAAGAGAGTACACCGAGATATATATTGGTTCGGTGCTATCATCCTTGCACACACCTACTCAAGTATTCAATGGTTTAAAACCATTGGTAAATAATCAGGTATTCAACTTTCAAAAGTTAATATAAAAGTATTTTGATACAATGAACTATCATTAATCCAAAAAATAATAGCCACACTGTATTAGCCTGCACACATATCAAATGAAAATATTTTTTGTTGATGCAGATACTCAACTGCTACATTATATATCCTCAACGATCTTAATCCAATAATCTTGCTATCCACTATAACCTGCTCCAAGATCCATTTTATGCAGTATCCTTTCTTCCGATCTGACGAATACGCATCTAAGCAATTGCCATTAGCCTCGAATAGATGGACAACCCCCATTTTTGTTATGCTACAACCTTCAGATGGTTTTACCAAAGTCTTCGATGGAGTATAGAGAAAATCCTCTCTCTTGATGAACAACACACAACCAAAATCCATACCCAAGAAACGATTTTTCCACCTGATAAACAAAAACATAACTTCAAAGAAAAATATTAGATTCCCTAATGTACATTTAATTTACATCTTTCCCTCAATTAATCTTTATAGTTAGAGATCCAAAACAATGGTTCTTGATAAAGGTTGAAGATGATAAATAGTATCTGAAGAATCTCACACATACAACTAATTCTCATAAGATCCAGATTCTAGGAGGTTAATCACAAGGAATCAATAATTAGGTATTAGTGAATGAAGAGAACACTCTTTAGTTTCCCCAAGGTTCTTGGAAAAAATGGGTTTTTGGGTTCTTGGTGAATGTTATGAGATTTATCAATTCAAATTGGATGATCTACTCTTTTTTCTTTATTTTTTAGTTCTACTACAAAAAATCATACACAAAGTGTTACACGAGATAGTGTTACCTCACACACATTGTCAGTATCACACTTCTTCTACTTCTTCTTCTTTTTTTGGTTTTTGATCACACTTTCTATACACCATAAACAAAAAAGAAGATATTGAAGAATTGGTGCTAGAGGGTAGACACGCTAGAAAAACAAGAAAACAATGAGATTTTATCAAATTATGAAGTAATGATTTGAATCCAAGAAACAACAACTTAAATCAAAGGTTGGAAAGTGGGGGAATGAAACCATGATTCAAATCAATTATGCACCATGACTAAAATCAAGTACAAACATGATTCGAATCATACTGTCATGAGTCGAATCAAGAGACATAGTGGCAATTCTGAACTTTCACATGAGTTCATGATTTGAGTCCCACTGTGAATGATTCAAATAAAGCATATTTGCAGCCTTGATTCAAGCATTCTAAGGTGTGATTAAAGCTATATTTAAAACATTGATATATCCAATTGCTAGGCTTAAAAAAGAAATATTTTCATGGATTAAACTCCTAAATCATTGAATTGAGAGGTTCTCAAATGCCCAATAATAATCATAGCCAAAGCAAATGAATACAAATGAATCCAAACGAATTACAAGCATGCATTAAAAACGAAGATGCATTTACACATAATTGATAAATTATAAATATCCAATAAATAAAATAATGCAGATACACACAAATTGACAAATTATCAAAACTAAAATGGTACTGACGATGACTGCAATTTCAAGACGAGCTTTCACAATTCCTCATTTTCTCAACTTTGGATATTCAAGCCTCTATGCTAGATTTATCGAGTACTAAGCAATTCAATTACAGCTTGGCTCTTTTAACTAACGAGTCTTGAAATAACTTCTTTTATCATATGCCATCATCAAATATTTATGGACACTTGTCACCAAATACTTCATCGAACAATGTTTGACCTAAGGTGTTGATATCATTGATGTGGCTTGATATTTGATCTCACAAAGATCAAATTGACCATTGAATCGTATTGATGGATAAAGACTTCACAGAATTTCGTTTGACGTTAGGTGTTGTCATCACCAAAACCAACTGGATCATCTAATAGTTGTAGATAGTTGTACCTGACACTACTACGAAAAACCCATTTCACAACGGTTGCAAAAAGGGTACCATCACGCGGGTCATACCGTTGTTAAGTAGGTGTCGTTGTAAGTTCATTGTTTCTATCACGGTTTGGAAACTGTTATTGAAAGGCAGGACGCGCGCCACTTATCACAATGGTTATACTTATAAATCGTTGTGATACTTACACATAGGTACTGGGTTTGAAACCCATCAGCACAAATTATGTAAATCATAAATGACCTTTGATCACGGTTACAATATATAACCGTTGTGAAAAGTGCCCAGAGTTTATTATATAATATGTAGATTTCTTGTTTTCCATACACCTCACTAAAGAAATAAAAGCTTTCAAATTGATGAAGAAGTCTATAATCTGAAAATTAAGCTATTCTTGAAAACCAACTTAAAAAACATTATTTTTTCTGATTACACGTGTCTCATCGTGCATTTCATCCTCTTTTACATATATATTGTGGTTTATTGGTCTAAATCCTTAGATACATCGTTATCTTCAATTATAGTTAAATTTTCATCATAATCACTTATCATCGTAATTTTAATAATTGTAATTTTTACGATTATTAGTGTTGATGATGAGGCAGATTATCTAATAAATTGTAGTTAATGAAATTTAACTGTAATCGAAGACAACGATGCATCTGAGGACCCTAGTCATGATATCATAATCTATATGTAAAAGAACATCAAATGAATGATGAGACGCATGCAATTCAGAAACAATGATTGATATAAATTGGTTTTCAAGTATAACTTAATTTTTCAGATTATAGTATCCATGTCAATTTAAATGAATGTATTTTAAGTGAGGGTTAGTGAAACAAACAATATACATAGAATATAATAAACTTAAACAACATCATACAACAGAACTATATATTTTAAATTTGTGAGCAATGAAAAAGATATATTATAACCTTCCAGGATGCACCTTTTATTGAAACTAATTGTGGAACATGAATCAATTCTGAAGTTCATCTAGTTTGTGAAGCAATGAAAAAGAAACATAAGGAGGAAGAAGCTTACACAACAACTTCATACTTCTTATATTTCGTCTCATTGTATCTCAAACTAGATGACGTTTGATGTCGCTGTTGTTTCTTTATTAACTAAAATGTGTTGTTCTTGTTAAGTCCTACAATAACCATAAAAGTTATCAACATGTGAAAACGCAAACTTATTTGTCAATAGAGTATGAAAAACATCTTGTTTGTGAAGCTATGAAGAAGAAGTACAAGGTGGATGAAGTTTCCATCATAGCTTCATGCTTCTTGTACTTTTTTCCATAACTACACAAACAATATGTACCATAGCCAAAGTATGGTCTTTGTTAAGGTAGTGAAGACGAATCTGAAAAAATGAGAATAATTAATCAACAAAAACAACATGCAACAAATGAGATAATGGGAAACTATCTAACAATAAGATGTAAGAAGAATATCTTAACGTATGAAGCACAAGATTCACGGCTAATGGCGAAGAAGAGAAAAAATGGGTGCTAGGGTTTCACTATGAAGGAAATGGCACTACTGTCAATAAGTGAGAGTTAATTCGCTTATATATGGGTAAATTATTTCACAACGGTTACCTACCAACCATATTGATAAGTATTTATTTATTATAAATATATCACAACGGTGGAACGTACTAACCGTAGTCATATCCCTTTAAGTTTTTTATATAAAAAAAAGTTAAAAAGAAAAGACGCGCCTTAACATTAAAGAAATAATATATGTGATGGCGCTGAGGTTCGAACCCATGAAAGCTTAATGGTTTTACCACTGTTGGCTGCTCAACCATTGTTATATACAATTAATTTTTAATTAAAAAACAAAAATAATATGGTAGCGCCTTATTTTAGAGATGTCACCACGGTGTAGTGAAGAACCGTGTTGACCGTGGCGTTGTTGTTTACGCATTTTGTAGCAGTTTGAAAGCACATAGATCCACAATATTTACATTGGGAAATGCACGAATGGCCAACAATGAGTGAGTTTGAAGCTAGAGATCTCTCCAATTTCTCATGTTAGCACATTTGATAGTAAGCATGATTCTCAGCAACTCATATTGAAAGGAGGTGCAAACTCCAAACTTATTAAAGAAAGCTCCAAAATATGTTTGTAAATTATTTCTAAATATGCCATCACAAATTGATATTCTAGGATTTCCTCTTGAAACTTCATATGTGTTGCATTTAATCCAATCATGACTAGAAAAATACCAATTAACATGTATGATTCTAAGTGTGGGAAGAGGTCAAAATTTGATGTCAAATCATTTAATAATTGTAAGCTCGTGAATTGAAGAGTACATATGCCCCTTGAAAGAAGTAGATGCCAATTAGACATATTAATTAACATGAAGAATATCTCCATTAAAGTCAATTTTACTAGTTTGGAACTTAATTTCTTTTTTGTCTGCCAAGTTTTCTGAAGAATTATTATGATGAGAGTTGTTATCATATTATCAATTTGAGAGCTCCAACTTCTACCAGAAAGTTTGAATAAGCTTTCATAAATAGTTCTATCAATGTTCATACCGACAAATCACGCAGTCCAATGCTAGAAAAGTAAGGTGTACTTGCATCTATGAAATAAGTGGTTTTTCAAAGAGAGCACCTTGAAATCATATGCATTCAAATTAGGTTTTCATTTGTTGCAATAACATTATACATTAGCTTACAAGTCACTAGTGACTTAGAATGAGGTATGTAGGTATGTCAAATGAATTTTATCCAATAAGGCTCGACGTGATTTCTCCTGATACAGTTGTATGCATCTTTAAGAGATAGATCATCATTTGTAGATCTTATTAACATGAGTTCATCAATAGTAATATTATTATATAACAAGTTGATCTTCAAAATGTCTTCAATAATTTGAGGATCTAAAATGGATAAGATGAGAGAAATGTTCCAATGGATGCCTTGGATAATTGAATTGACCTTATCTATTTGCATAAATTTAATATCTATTGAAAATACTAGGTGGAAATTTTTAAATTTGTATTCCAACCAATTGTCAGTCCATAAATCAATGTCCTTATCATTAGAGATCTGTCATCTACTACGTTCATCCAGAAAGTAAAATGAATTCTTAATGTCAAGACCATATTGAAGAAGAAATATGACGCATGATTGGTTTTTTTTGCCTAGAGTATCTACTAATAAGCATAAAAGAACATTGATTATTAATAGTCAACAATTGAAAACAAAGAGATAAACAACCATATTTATTTATTGTCTAAGTATCTCTTAGACCAAAACCTCCTTTAGACAAAGGTGAGCAAATGACCTTCCAAGATATAGTAATAAGTTTTCTACTATCTATGCTACATGTCCACACAAAATTTCTAATGTAAGAATCCAATTCGTTAAGAATATTAATTAACCATTCATAAATCCTAAGGGTGTGTTTGTTTGATGGATTAAATTTTTAATCTCGAGAATATCATTCCTACGAATTTTATTGTCATGAATTTAATTCTCATCAATTTGTTTACAATGTTATTTAGGTTCCTTATAATATTTTGAAATTTTATTTTATTTATAATTATGAATTTTAAAAATAAATACAAAAATGTTATATAATATAGGAGTGGGTAGTTATAGTTGGTTACTTTTTATTCTCATGTGAATGTAAGATTTCCACCATTTTATATGAGAAAAAATATTCAAAATTTAATGAATAGATTATATTCTTAGGAATAAAAAGTACCTAGGTACAATTGTTAAAACTTTAAATAAATATGAGAATGTGGGATTCAAACCCCATATTCACTAGAATATGATTTGAATCCATCAAACAAACATTCCTTAAGATTATACAGAAGCATACCTTTTATGACTGATTAGATCAATTAAACCCTATCCATCATAGAAAGAAGTTGGCTCTACCATGTAACTACCTTGAATAGTACTCTATCATCTATGATCTAAAGACAATGAATTTTAGACTTGCATTTGAAAATAGGAATTCCAAAATAGTTAAACGGTATCTGTCCTACAGTGAATGCCATCATATCTACAATGTGTCTTAGCCTAGATCTAGAACTACCTCCACCATAAAGCGTACACTTATGTGTTGACCATAATTTTGGCCATATTCTTGAAGAAGATATTAATGACTAGAACATTTTTCCTTGTTGGTTTGCAGAATATCATAAGGTCATCTACAAAAAAAATTGGCTAGAAATGGTTATCTTACCAACTAATATGCAAGTAAACTTACCATGATCCACCAACATAGATAACTGCCTACTAAATGTCTTGTCAGCAATGTAGAAGATAAAAGGAGATAAAGGATCTCGTTTCCTCACTCCTCTAGAGCAAGAAAAAAATCTTACATTGTTTCTCATTTATCATAATTGATAAATAGTTTGGCTGAATGGAGAATGGTAAGAAACCAATCACTAAATTTTTTATCAAAGCCAAATTGAACAGGAACTTAATAAGATATTACCAATCTAAATTATCAAAGGCTTTTTTGATATCTATCTTCAAAGGATTTCTTGTCGAATATATTAATAGCTTTTAAAATAATCTTAATACACTCATAAATATTTATGCCTCTATTGAAGCCTCTTTGGTGTTCTGAAATAATTTTAGGAGTTAAGATGTCCAGCCTAACTGATCTTAGTGATGATTTTGAATTAAAAATTTACAAGTGCATGAGGTCTATATTACTCCTTATAATTTACTCCATATTGTTTAGATATCAAAATCATATTACAGAATTGAGATTAACGAGGATCAAACCCTGTTCAAAAAACAGATTCATTGAATTAATCACATCAAATACTATAATCCAATAGGCTTGGAAAAACATCCCCAAAACTATTAGGGTCTGGAATAGAATTACTACCCATATTATACATTGCATTTTTAATTTCCCATGCTAAAGTATTCTAGTGAAATATTCATCTTCCGCATGAGTTATACACTACAAATTATTAGAATCTTAAATAAATCTCCAAAAGGTTTTATCAAGTAGAAATTTTGTCTAGAGAAAACTACAACCTTAGATGAGGCTTAAACTTTACATTTATAATAGTCTTAAAATCTTAATAAACCATACAAATTAATCATAATAAAAAATTCATACAAAGTTATATAAAGATATCAAAAATATTATTTACATTGTCTTCATGCATTATTAAATTTAGGGTTAAATACATTTCACCCCCTGCCAAAGTAGCGAGTTTCGGTTTTCCCCCTTATTAAAAATTTTTTAGCATTTACCCCTTAGAAAACAAGATTCTGTTTTTGGACACCCCCTATCACCTGTTTGGATGACTGGGCTGGGAAAATCTATCTAGCATAGTGATGTAATTAATAAAAAAAATAGCCCATAGACAAAAACATCATATTCTCATGCCAAAACATAAAAGTTAAATACATGGAAGTGTCCATGATGAAAGTGAACCCCAAAAGTGGCATATTCTATATATTCTTACATACAAGGGCTAGGTTTTATATGTTTCCCAAGAAGAAGATAAATTATAACAGATCAGATGCATGCAATGCACATTAATTTCAATTATGAACCTTGCAACCAGCCATACAAGAATGAAATATATAGGACCAGATAGAGATATATCAGAGAAGGAGGGAGAGGGGGGCCTGAAGCAGCTTGGTTTCTTGCTGCTGGTGGCCAAAAATTGATAGAAGAAGCTGGCACTTACAATTTCAGTCATCTTAAACTAGTACTAATCAATAATCATTGTTTGTTTCAGAAAAAAAAAACTATCACCACAATCAATAAAAGGAAAAACTAAATTAACTTCTTTGAGATATGTTAAAATGACACTGTCACACTATCTAATTTTAAAATATACATTAAATTTTTGTTAATTTAAATATATTAACATAAAATGTTTTAAAATAAACATTAAATTTTCGTAAATTTAAATATACTAATATAAATTTTTAGCAACAAATAAGAAATTGTAGATAAATATTATTTATACATATAGGTTTTAATTATTATTATAATTTAAAGGGGAATGTCGATGCCATTTTTATAGACTGCATAAAAGATTATAACATGTTTTAAATTTAAAAAGAATATTTAGGACTAAAGATTTAGAGTATCTTAACCAACCTAAAATAAATTATCATATACATGATTTGAGAATTTGAGTTTGTGCATAATCTAATCCTATAAAATCTACTTGTAGAGATAAGATATGCCTCCCACTTATAACATCATTTCTTAGTATATCATGTCTATTATGAAAGAGTGGTATTAATTATTTGAACATCACATACTAATATGACACTGTATGTGAGAGCACTTCATAAAAATGCAGCAAACACAATTTTTAACGTGATTTAAACAAAGAAAGAAATTAAAAAAACGCAAAATCATATTGTATACGATAATTATAATATAACAAATTTAGATGTTTTGAAAATCTCTCATCTTCTTTTTCTTATTATTTTTCCATCTCATCAAAAATTAAGGGCAATCTACAATATAAGAAAGTTGAATGTTCTGGAAATTCCCTTTTTGCCCTGCTGCTCATATATCTAGCCACGTGGATGGTCTGAGCTTCTTTCAATTGCCTTTTCTTCATTTGGTTGCAAAGCTTATGGATTGCAAAAAATAAACAATTATATCATTTAATTTTAGAATCACCTAAAATCTTTTACTGAACCACTTTATATGCTCCCATCACTTCTTCCACTTTTCATGCTCCAGTCACTTCTTCTGCAGGTTCTCTCTCTTCCTCTTCTTCTTTCTTATTTGTTCCTCTACCTCTCTCTTCCTCTCCCCTTTTTCTCTCTTCTGCTTCCTCTCTCTTATTCTTCTTCTTTTTTCTCTCTTTCCTTTCTTCAACAAAAATGATAATTTATCATTCTCTACTTAGATCTATGAAAAACCGATGATTATGTTGTTGATTATATTTGTTGTTGTTATTGCAGGTTTCGATCAAATGCGGATCTCCTCTTCCCTTTTGATTTTTGTTCGTATTCTTCTTCTTTCTTTTGCTTCTATTTCATTTGTATGGTGTTATTTGTTGCTGTGAGAGTTTTTTCTGTTATTAACATGCTTTCAAAATATAAAAATTTGCACCTTGCCTGCATCGTGTTCGATGAAAGTCCCAAATTAATCTCTTCGTTTTTTTCTGTTTCAGATTTGTGTTTGTTGATGTTTTATTGTTGTGGTTAATGTAAGATATGTTGTGGATCTAATTTTTTGCTCTTATTTTGCAGCAAATATGTCTTAGATTTGAAGTTGGGAAATAATGGAAAGGTCGTTAAACGTTGTTCCTCTCATTTTTCAGTTTATATGAGTCTATATGAAAGGTGTGTTAAAGGTTGTTCCTTTCATATACTACAAGTTTTTATGAGTCTCTATTAGTACAATTTTGTTTATAATAACAAATTTATTATAATACTTTGATTTGAAATATTGCTTATTATAATATTTGGTTTCTCATCATATTTATTTCTCATAACTTTCTCAGAACCAAATATATCATGTTCTTCATCACCTCATTCATTATAAGTGGAGTAAAGTTTTTTTATAAATATTTATTTATTTTTCATGTTTTAATAACTAACTCATTTTTTTTTAGTTTTTCTGTTTTTTAGTTACTATTCATCACTCTTCATCAAAGGTTTATGTTCTCTCATTTATCTTTTGAATCTGAAACGAATTCCGACGGATCTTAGTATAACGTGTTGTTTTTTATACTGGTCCTTCCTTAGTTTCTTTGTAAATTAAAATTTCATTTGAGTGAGCAACATTCATAGTAATTTTTATAAATGGGTGATTGTTATCTCTCTATCTTTAAGAAGCACACTATGTGGTGACATTTGAGAGGTCTTTGCGTCCGTTGCGACTGCATTAGGCGCTTTTGCCCATATTTTGCTGCAATATCAAGGGTTGGAGCATAATTGCAACCTCTATTAGTAAGGGTTTTATATTGTTTTGGATTATAGAGAAGAATATATATGGTTTTGGATTCAGAAATTAGTTTAAACTCTCCACAAAATCAAAACTAATTTATTTTTTTATTTGATAATTTAGCCAGTGAAACTCTTAAAACAGTACGATCTGTTTTTGTAACTTCATCGCTAGAGAGAAAGGAATCGACAGCAAAACCTGAGAAAAATCCTCAAGAAGTTGAAAGCTTAGAGAAGCCAGAAGAAGAATAGCAGTCAAATAACGGTGGATATAGGATAAGTACCATGACTAATTATAATATTGTTGCCTCCGCTACTTCTTATCTGCACGCTCATACAAATAGCATACTTCCGTTCAAATATTCAAATACGGTGGCCGGTGAAGGAAGCAATGAAGGTCTTAACATGACGAACCCTTATGTGACATCTTTGATTTCAATAGTTGAGACTTATTGTAAAATGAAATTTTAATTTCAAGATTTTTTTAATTTATTTTTTTAACTACCAATCAAAAGAAAATTATCACTTTTTGGTGCAGGAAAATAAAAGAGATTAAAAATAGAATAACTTATAAATTTTCTTTTTTTAACATGTGAAGAAATATTTACAAATAACTTCCCTAATTTCTCTGCAATATCTTTCCATTAATAATTGTTCATAATTAAAAAAAATTCATTGAATTTTAAGTAATTTAATTAAAAGATTGGAACAAATCAATATGTTAATGCTGAGTAATTATTTCTGCATTTATTTTGGATTATTTATTATAATGTTTGATATTGTAAATGTAGATATTATTAAAGTTTTTCATATTATATGTATTTATTTTGGCATAAAAATACTATTATAATTATGTTTGAATCCAAATTTAAAATATCAACCAGATCCAAATTCATGATTAAAGTTCACACGCAATCCCACATATTTTTATGCAACAAATTATGTTAGAATTTAAATCTACAATATAAGAAAGATTGATGTTCTGGAAAGGACCAGAATGACCCTTTGCTTAGATAGTGAGCCACGTGGCAGGCTTCTTTGCACGTTGCAGGCTTCTTTGCCCAGAATGACCCTTTAATTAATAAACATGTTTTTAATTATCATAAAAATGATAAATTTGCACAACTAATAAAAAATGTTAAATATGTAACAATTTCTAATTAATAAAATGGACATGTTTTAAATCGTAATTAGTTATATTCCTGAGAAGAATAAAGAAAGTAATCATTTATGTTAAAAAAAATAATCTTTTTAAATGCATATTTATAAATGAATGATATTCAAAATATTTTTCGATTTTGAAATGACAGAAATGAATAAAGAAATTGTATTTTGTATTAAAATGAATAAAGAAATTGTATTTTGTAGATAAATGAATAAAGAAATTGTATTTGTATTAAAAAAATTTATTGATCTAAGTGTTTTTACGGGTACCAGACATTTTTTGTACATTCAATTATTATTATTTCACGGGTACCGCACATTTTTCTATGCATTCAATTATTATTTTTTCACGGGTACCAGATATTTTTCTAATCATTTAATTATTATTTTTTCACTGGTACCGGACATTTTTCTATACATTCAATCATTATTTTTCATGGGTACCAGACATTTTTCTATACTTTCAATTATTATTTTTTCACGGGTACTAGACATTTTTCTTATACATTCAATTATTTTTTTTACGGGTACCACAATTTTTCTAAACATTTAATTATTATTTTTTTACGGGTACCGAACATTTTTTTATACATTCAATCATTATTTTTTACGGATACCAGACATTTTTCTATACATTCAATTATTATTTGTTCACAGGTACTAGACATTTTTCTATAAAAAAATAAACATCTAAAACAAATGCGCGTCCCGTACCAGAAACCGTGCGAACGCACGGGTTTATAACAAAACTATATTTTGTATTAAATTTTTTTTATTGATCTAAATGTTTTTACGGGTATCGGATATTTTTCTATAAATTCAATTATTATTTTTTACGGGTATCAGACATTTTTTTATATATTTAATTATTATTTTTTTACGGGTACCTGACATTTTTCTATACATTTGATAATTATTTTTTCACGGGTACCAGACATTTTTCTATTAAAAATATACATCTGAAACAAATGCGCGTCACGTACCAGAACCCGTGCGAACGCACGGGTTTATTATTTTTTTGGGTAACCCTCACATTGTTATCACAAATTATATTTATTTTAAATACTTCAAAATATATATATATATATATATATATATATATATATATATATATATATATATATATATATATATATATATATATATATATATATATATATACAAAACACAAACGGAGACTTAAAACATCTGGTATGTAAGTATCCTCTTTAAAAAATATCCAGTCTAACTGTTTTTTTACTTATACTATCAATTTTTTTGTTTTACTAATTTTTATATAATAAATATATTATAATATCAAGTGGAGACTTAAAACAAATGCGCGTCCCGTACAAGAACCCGTGCAAACGCACGGGTTAGTTACTAGTTTGTATCTAAAATTTATGATTTTTTCTTTACCCATCTTCCTATGGGGTCACCCCCAGCGAAAACTCCATTTTACCCTGCTTCGGAAATGCATTTCCGAAATATTTTTTTTTCTAAATTTTTCCAGACTTCGGAAGTGCATTTCCGAAAAAATCCCAAAAATTAGGATTTTGACTAATTCGGAGATGCATCTCCGAAACAACAAAAAAAAATCTAAAAAATCCCAAAAATTAATTTTTAGGATATTAATTAATTCACATATCATAAATTTGATATAATTTATGAGTAATGAATAATAATAATTATATATTTTGATATAATTTATGAGTTATGAATAATAGCTATTATATATTTCTATCCTGATTCATATTTTAAAATTTAAAATAATTTTAATTAAAATAATTAAAATAATTTCACTTACAAAATAGGTTATAATTTTTTATTTATATATTTATAATAATTGTTATATATTTATAAAAAATGAGTGTTTTAATTTATATATTTATATAATAATTATAATAATTATTATATATTTATAAAAATTATTATATATTTATATATTTATATAATAATTATAAAAATTAAAAAAATGAGTGTTTTAATTTATAATAATTATTATATATTTATATATTTATATATTAATTATTATATATTTATATATTAATTATTATATATTTATATATTATATATTTATATAAGTTAAAAATTATTTTTAACTTTAAAATTGTTTAGAAAATTTTGATTCACCTTGATTTTATTGATTAACCTTCATTTTATTGATTCACCTTGATTTTATACCTATTAATTGTATTGATTCACCTTGATTTTAATTTTTTAATAATTATTGAATTGTTTTGGAAGTGTATATCCGAAACATTCCAAGACCAATTTGGTCTTGGAATATTTCGGATATGCATCTCCGAAGACACCCCCTCCCAAAAAAAGGTGTTTTCGGAAATGCATCTCCGAAAACCCAAAAAAGGGTGTTTTCGGAAATGTATCTTCGAAAACACCTTTTTTTCGTGTTTTCGGAAGTGCATTTCCGAAATAAGACAAATTTTGAAGAAAAAAAAAGCGTTTCGGAAATGCATTTCCGAAGTGAGGGTATTTTCGGTTTTTCACCGGAGGTGATCTAGAAAAGAGGGAGGTAGGGAAAGAAATTTCCAAATTTATTTTTTCAATGATATCACTTTGTTCTATTTCAACTATATGTTTGTTCTATTATTTCTTTGGGTGTAAAGTTTGAATTAATTAATGATGTCACCTAATTCAATTACATTTTCATTCTTTTCTATAATATTACTTTTTGTTACCTTTCTTTCATTCTATACTATTATTTCTCTGTCTCCTAGCTAACAAAAAAATCCAACATCTCTTTATTTCATCTCTTTATCTAATCAAACTAAGATTTAATAATATTTAATTATATAATTAAATATGTTTTTAGTTTTTTAAGAAAATTTCTTTACCCACCTCCTATCCTTCTTGGTCACCTCTTGCGAATTTATGAAAATACCCCTTGTTTCAGAAGTTCATTTCCGAAAACGTACTTTTATTGAAAAAAATGTGTTTTCGGAAATGAATCTCCGAAAAGTTGAATATTTTAATGAAAAATATTGATTTCGGAGATGCATCTCCGAAATAAGGTTAATTTTCAGAAAATTGGTGAATTCGGAAGTTCATCTCCGAATTCACCCCCCTTGGAGGAATTCGGAAATGAACTTCCGAAATAAGGTCTGGACAGAAGAAAAATAACAAACAAGAACGATTCGCTTTATTTAATCGGATGAAGATTACATCGATCACATTACATAAGATTAAAGTTACATATTGTTAAACACGGGTAGGTGAGGATGAGTCAACATTTTGATAACGTCGACCCCCAATCTTTGAAGTTTCGCGTCCAATTCGATCGGACCCTTCGAAGAAAATCGATCGAATGTTGTCCACAAAACCGCTAAATCTTCGTCGTTCTTGATCTCAAAAGGTGTGAATTCAATGCCTCCCTCGTCGTTAAGCGATGGCGAACGGTACTCGAGCTTGGCAACCTTTCGATTTTCGGGATATTACAATAGCGTGTGGAACGACGTTATCAACTCCGCAAACGGCGTGTCGCGCGAGAAGCGAAATTGGAACGGCATCGGGTAGCCGGTGGTGAAGTAGACGAATGCTAGGTGGGGGTAGGTTTGTGTCATTTGTGTTTTGTGGTGTGAAGATGATGAAGAAGAGTGTGTTGTATTTATAGACTTATTGGAGTAATAATGGCCCAACAAACTTTATCTTGCACTCAGTGGATGTTTCGGAAATGAACTTCCGAAAATTGGAGGCAGACTAGTATATTTCGGAAGTTCATTTCCGAATTATGCAGAAACAGACATAAATTTTGCATTTTGTTGATTGCTTAGTGTTTTGTGTATAAATTACAAAGGGAATTCAAAATAGACATAAATTAGACAATGATGACATAAAACATACTTATATTATATATGTATTGAATCGGTCCGATTTTACATGATAAACAACAATACATACAAAAATGGTCATTACAAGAACGGTTGGAAATGTGTTGAACAATTTGATACTTTCGGGATGAGTCTAAAAAATATCACGCACCGTAACTTTGTCCTCGGACTTTCGGAAGCTTGACACATATTTGTTATCGCCTAATAGTTTCAAAAGTTGTTGCATTTCCGACCGAGGGCCCATTTTCAAAACTTTGAGATTGTGTCGTTCATTGTAAACTTGCTTGATATTTGAAAAGCTATCCGGTTTTTTACGCTTCAAATCGGCAAGTATGTTGCGAGGCGCCACTTTGACTATCGTTAAATCCGAAATCACATTCTTCTCTTCGCGGGACAAACGACACGCCATTGGATGTCTGTGTAAGTTGGAATCCAAGGCATGATTATGAATTCCACAAATCACGGTTAAACGCCACAAATCATCAACCCTCCGAGTCGCGCGCAACTTAAACGGACACCCCGTTCGCAATTCAAAACAACGAAAGCTTTCCGCCTACTATTTCCATTGTCGGACCTTAAAATTACAATTCCAAATCCAACTTTACTAGCTTCGTTCCGAACCCAATCAATCAAATGCTCGCGACTACCGAAGCTTCGATCATTGGTAAATTGTTGCCGAACATCAACCGCATTGATCATAGCTCGATCGTCGATAACCGAATCGTTTTTAACGTTGACAACTTCCGGAATTACTGCGTCATCGTCTTGCACAATGTTGTCCGGATGCACCATACCTAACATATGCAAAAATTAGAAAAATTGGCCAAAACTGTTTTTTTTAACTGCCAGGGCATATTTCGGAAGTTCATTTCCGAAATTTGTTAGGTAATATATTTCGGAAATGAACTTCCGAACCATCGCAGGTTTCAGCAGAAAATTCATCAATCAATGTAGTGAAATAGGGGATGAAATGGGAGATGTTTACCTCAAATTGTAGCTTTCTATGCTCCCTTTAACGTGATCAACGGTTTGAAACTTGATTTTGAGACGAAAAATGGATGGAGATTGATTGAGTTTTGGAGAGGGTTTGGAGAAGTTTTGATTGTGCATAACTCCCACCCCATTCGCAATTCAAAACAACGAAAGCTTTCCGCCTACTATTTCCATTGTCGGACCTTAAAATTACAATTCCAAATCCAACTTTACTAGCTTCGTTCTGTACCCAATCAATCAAATGCTCGCGACTACCGAAGCTTCGATCATTGGTAAATTGTTGCCGAACATCAACCGCATTGATCATAGCTCGATCGTCGATAACCGAATCGTTTTTAACGTTGACAACTTCCGGAACTACTGCGTCATCGTCTTGCACGATGTTGTCCGGATGCACCATACCTAACATATGCAAAAATTAGCAAAATTGGCCAAAACTGTTTGTTTTAACTGCCAGGGCATATTTCGGAAGTTCATTTCCGAAATTTGTTAGGTAATATATTTCGGAAATGAACTTCCGAACCATCGCAGGTTTCAGCAGAAAATTCATCAATCAATGTAGTGAAATAGGGGATGAAATGGGAGATGTTTACCTCAAATTGTAGCTTTCTATGCTCCCTTTAACGTGATCAACGGTTTGAAACTTGATTTTGAGACGAAAAATGGATGGAGATTGATTGAGTTTTGGAGAGGGTTTGGAGAAGTTTTGGAGACAAAATGATGAAATAGTGAAGGAGGGAAAATTGTATATGCAGGAATCTTTTCGGAAATGAACTTCCGAAATATTCACAGTTTTGAATTTTTTTTACTTCGGAAATGCATCTCCGAAAACACCACTTTTATGGTGTTTTCGGAGATTCATTTCCGAAAAGTATGAAAATTCAAAAAAAAAAAATAACTTCGGAGATGCATCTCCGAAGCAGGGGTAATTTTGGGATTTCACTGGGGGTGACCCCCATAGGGAGGTGGGTAAAGAAATTTTTTTTTTTAAATATAACAATTTTTTTCATCTCTCCAAATATATTTTTAATAATAAAGTTTATGATTTTGTTTAAATAAAAATAATATTTATACACCGTAAAAAATATTTTATATATATATAAGAATTAAATGACACCAATGTGTAAAATTTAGTAATATGACACATTCGGTAACTCTTCACCCCATGTACGTATAACAAAATTTGCCATTGCATTGGAAGGTATTATTATATAGATCATGCCTAAAAATGTTCACATCAATCAAAATATCATTTATTATGTTAAAGAGAATGATAAAAACTAAACGGTTTTGAAAGGTATATTATATAGATCACGCCTAGAAATTTTCACATCAATCAAAAAATCGTTTGATATGTTAAAGAGAATAATAAAAATTAACGGTTTTCATGAAGTTTTGTAAGACGTTAGTATTTATGCATCTCGTTGACTTGATAAATGAGTTTCGATTGATGATAAATTTTGTAGACGCGATCTATATGGTAATAGCTTTCAATCCAATAGTGGAATTTGTCATACGAATATGCGGTAAAGAGTTATCAGATGTGTCATGTTTCTAATGACACAAAGGTGTCAAACTTATTGAAGAGTAATTCATATTCAGAAGATCATCATCAGAAGTTCTAATGTGGGCTGATCTTCTGATGGTTACTTAGAAGATAGTGTTGACCAGAATAGCGTAGCTGTTTATCTTAAGGGTACTTTTGTATTTGTTTGTTTGGTACCTTTTATCTTGGTCACTAAGTTAGCTTTATTAGGACTGAGGTGGCAATTATTTCTTTTGTATAAATAGCCTTGTAGTAGCTGTCATTAATACAACAACACATTTTATTCCCTCTCTTTTGCGTCGTTATTCTCTTTGCTATTATCATTGATTCTTGTGCACCAACAATTAGTATCTAGAGCTCCGGTTCCAAACACAAGGAAACACGAGTGAACGTGAGTTTGTGTGACTGTGTGATTGATTTTGTTTCTGGGAAACAAAGTTGTGTTGAATCACATTTTTCTTGGTTGTTTGTGGGTTGGGAAACACTGTGTGACTGTGAGTGAAATCCGTTTTTTCTGCACAAGTTTAAAGATGAGTGGAAGCAACTTGAATACCAAACTTCCAGTTCTTGATGGCAAAAACTGGAATAGGTGGATGATTCAAATTCGTGTATTATTTGATGCTCAAGATGTTCTAAATCTTGTCACTGAAGGATATGCTCCGGTTGCAGCATATGCACAGAGAGAAACAAGGAAGAGAGATCAGAAGGCGTTGTTCTTCATCCATCAGTGTGTGGATGTGAATGTGTTTGAGAATATTGTTGATTATACGACGTCAAAGGAAGCGTGGGATATACTGGTCAGGTGTTACGGTGGTGACGCATTAGTGAAGAAGGTGAAACTTCAATCCCTGAGAAAGCAATATGAGAATCTCAACATGAAGAACAATGAGAAAGTTTCAGAGTATATCTCTAGAGTGATTTTGATTACTAACAAGATGAAGGCATGTGGAGAAACTCTTTCTGAACAAGTAATCATAGAGAAGGTATTGAGGTCACTTACTCCTCTATTTGATTATATTGTTGTATCTATTGAACATTCTAAAGATCTGGAAACCATGAGAATAGAAGAGTTGCAAAGCAGTCTAGAAGCACAAGAGTTGCGTCTGGCTGAGAGAACTTTTGAAAGGGAAGTTGAGCAAGCTCTGAAAGCTTCTTTTGTCAAGAAGGACCAGAAGCATTCTTGGTCAGAGGCCAAGAATAGACGTGGTGATAGATTCCAGAAGGAAGCCTCAACTTTTGATGAGAAGAAATATCAGAAGGGAAAGGAGAAGAAGAAAGTTCAATGTTACTGTTGCAAACAGTTTGGTCATTTTGCTAGAGACTGTTTGTCAAACAAAGGAAGGAAATCAGAAGAAGCAAATATAGCTAGAGGTGATTCAGATGATGAATCTGTGTTATTGATAGCTTCTGAGTCTGATGAAAGATGTTCATCTGATTGGTGGTATTTAGACACTGGGTGTTCAAATCACTTGACTGGAAACAAACTTTGGCTGACAGACTTTGACTCCAGAAGGAGGACAAGGATCAGATGTGCTGATGATAAGTATCTTAATGCAGAAGGTATGGGAAATGTCAAAGTCAAAGTGAAGAATG